>NC_143576.1:69065962-69274967 GCF_048544385.1 Mastigoproctus giganteus
TTTGACACTAAACACACTCTACACTACCATTTTTACGGTGGTAAATATGTAACGAAAACGATTTTTCCTTCGTTTTGCTGAACTACTACACGTTTATCAGTTCTAGACTACATTTTTCCTCTCGTTCCATTGTATTTCATGCCTCTCCTATAAGTAGATCTTACTGGAAATGGCAACTGATAGAGTAAGATGTACTCGAATACAAGACATTAAATAGTTATATAACAGCACTTTCCATTTGCTATACTGGGCATGTAAAAATCTTTCCCTTGTTTCTATAAAGTGTTCTTAAATCCATAGGGAAATTTAAGCTGAAAACAAAGTCCGTATTCATAATATAACACTGCATTGCGTTGTTGTAGTTATAAGCTTCCTTAAGTGTTTACTACACGGCAATGCACCTTAGCCACAGTTCAAGAGCAGAGATGGAGGTGGCCCTGGTGCCGTTTTTGGCATATTCTGTTCCCCTATCTCCGTGAGACTGCATGAGCTGGGATTTGTCAGACCAAATAAAAAATATACTCAGAAACTAAATAACTTTGGATTTCTTTTTACGATTACTCAAATTCAAGACATTAAATTAGTCATAAAAACACGTTTCGTTTTAATAATAGTATTTGTTCCTCATTTTTGAGGAATATGTAATTCTGCATGGAAATCAGGATGTAAAGAACTGTGGCAGCGAAACTACGATACAGCCAGATCTACCACAGAGTGGACCCAGAACGATTGATTTGGCATATTTTTAAAGTACACGGAAGAGTCCATTCGTGAATCTCGTGGGAAGCACAATTTGTAGTTCCGCTACTGAATAAATGCAGATGTTAATGCAATTCGTACGTCATCAGCTCAGAGGTATTTGAGATAATCAAAATTCGGGATTCGAAATAAAAATGACATTCACTGGATATTGCACGTTTTCATTTCTTGAGACTATTCCAACTCTTGAAAAAATCGATAGTGTATCGATTTTTACGGAAGTTGGAAGTATGTATAGAGCTGTTGTTTATTTGCATGTATTCTTATATCCTATTCAGTACATCCCGCGATTTCAATTTCGAGAACAGAATAAATCACGTACAACTAGATCTGTAGAGGAACGAGAATTGATGTTATGTCCCTGTGACTGAAACTAGGTGGTAGCTTATTGAGCTGCCTTAGGATACTGGTGTGGCCTGTTGCGTTAGTGATCAGTACAATAGATGGCAGGGTCAAAGATTGCTTGTAATGTATGTTTGATGTAAATGCATTGTATATTTTAATTACTGCACATGCGTGCTGGCATGAGTAGGTGCACTCGAAGGCAAGAGAAAAATGACTGTTTTTTAACATCGATGGCATCCATACTAAGTTCCAGAATCTGTTCCACTGAGCCAAACCCTTCGGTTTCTATAAAATAAATTTCACAAGGATGCTAGTAGGTATGCTATGGCTTTCTGAAAAATAGCATTATGGATATTGGTTACCTCATCAGAATTGGTAGTAATAATCTGAATGTGTGACAGTTCCTAGCCTACGAGAGTAGGAAAGCTGCACGAAAGCCACTGATCGATCTCGGACACCAGCTGGAAAATACGGCTGCTTTGATTCCAGGAACGCAAAGAACAGACTTAAGAGGGCTACAATTAAGTCATGTGGTCCGATGAATTCTGAGTCAGACTTTTCCATACTCACACCTCGATCCGACGTGCACCACCAAAACACTCCGTACACCATTATACCGCCACCACCAGCCTCAGTTTTTAACATCTGGCAGGATGAATTCATGGGTTTTTGCTGTTTTTGGCATATTCTGATCCCCTATCTCCGTGAGACTGCATGAGCTGGGATTTGTCAGACCAAGTAAACGTAGTTCTTCAGCCAAGTGTAACCGTACCACCTTATTCATTGCTGACACGAGTGGAACCTCAGTCAGTCGTCGACTATGATACCCTCATCCGTAGCAAAATCCGACGTGTTATGTGTTCTGAAATACCACCCTGGTTACCGCTGGGTTGATATTTGACTGACTATCTGTTATCTTTCACATGTCTCGTCACATACCATCGACTTTTTGCATCAACGAACGGTTTCCGATCACAGGATCGCTGTTGGCTGTGTGCTATTTGGTCATTGAACTAATTTGAGTTATAATGGTACTTGAAAACACCATCAGGGCCGAGGTACTCATATCAGTGCGTCTGGTATGCCCCTTTCAAAATCACTTCAATCTTTGGTCTTAAGGGATATTTGAACGTACTTACTTGTGTGTGTGTGTGTACGCACAAACAGCATCCCTACAAACTTATGTACCCATTATCTTTACATTGCATGGTACGAACACGTAATTACGCCCACCCTTTTCGAGAAATGGCGTACTTAATGAAGTGGCCACTTAGTATACATCTGGATATATTTGCAAGAAAAAATAGATTAAATTTTAAATTAATTCCATTTTTAACGTATGCGTTTTCGAACTAATCCTTAATACAAGAAATAGAAGCAAACTTCTTACCTAAACATGCAGGAATTACTACTGCAATGAATAACGAATAAACGACTGACAGGAATTAAAATGGCATATACAAATTATTCTGATACATTAAAGAAAAAAAACAAACAAACCTAAAAATCCAATTTTAAAATAGAAATCTATAAAGTATTTAAGGGCAAAGGCCTCATGCTACGAGGTAGAATGACTAATATGTAGGTTAGTGCAAATGCATATTAGTCATTCTACCTCGTAGCATGAGGCCTTTGCCCTTAAATACTTTATAGTCTATATAACTACGCACCATCAGGCATCACTCATATTGTGAAGTTATACTTTATAACTGGGTTGTCTATTGCAACACCAAGGTACCTGCTCACCCACCGAAGAAGCCAACAAGCTTGGAAACGGTGCCGTCTGGGTAGTGGTATCCGCTGAGAATAAATAAGTCTTCTCCACTGGTGAAGTGTTCATTATTCGAGGTAGTACAATACCGTGGTAACTCATTGTGAAGGCAGTCACAATATGAGTTATAACCAAAACGATGCTTAATTAATTAAACTACTTTGGTAGATAGCTATATTAAAATGGTGCATTTGCACTAACCTACATATAAAATAGAAATCTCAACAGAAGTCTGACTTCAGGAGTCTTTATAAAGTGTTTTCAGTTGTGTGCTTTGAGAGGGCGCTCTAATTGGACGGCTTTGAGCTATTTTTTTATGGTTGGCTGAGAAAAGAATCTCTTCTGGTTCTGAGGTTGTAGCCTTATGACATAGCCTCAAGAGTATTGAATTAATTTCAAATGAGTTCTTCTTTAATCGTACAATAGAAACTTCTAAGACATTCCATTCCGGCGGGTGGATAAACTCAATCCCGCTTCCTTCCTTCTTTCTCGTGTTGAGTCATACATGGGACTTCAAAACAGTCATCGTTATGTCCGCTGACCTTTCATTTCACATAGACATTCAAGCAGGCACCTTTCATCGTGTCATCATCCGTAAACCGGAGATAGAGGTGGATTCAACCAGCGGTATTACTAATCTTATAAAGGACAAGATATAGAGGAATAAAAAAAGTAAAACACTTTGATAAAGAGGTCAATACGTGCAGTCAACTCTGTACTCTTATTTCATTTTCCTTATTTCACCTCAAAAGCAGGATGATCACATTTTATATCAGTCCACAAACAACACTTGCCGCATGACATCCAATTAGGTGTCAATCTACATTGAATTCTTGGGGCTCAAAAGCGGGACACTTAGCAATTAGAGTAGTTATTAATTAATGAATATATTTAAGAAATACATTTCTCCATGATCAGGCCACCAAATAATCACGTTCTAATATTTCTTTAGACATCCATATTATTTTATCGCATTTTTGCACAATCCTAATGCAAACAATATTTAGCAGTTGTCCTCTGTGTCAATATTTTTCGAATTTACAATTCATTAATAAATATTCTGAATCTTGGCGACCATTGGATGTTTTCGATTTTAAGTTGTCCAGGTCGAATTATCTACAAAACCGTAGCCGAAACGTACAGCTAGGTAGCAGTAGTGGGAGTGCACATGCTTTCGCCTAGTCATGTTCCTAATAACTGGATGTACTGTATGTATGCACGTAAGTTATATATGTACCTACGTGCATGTACGCGTAGCATTAGTTGAATAACATCACATCGAATTACCTGGTATGTACAGTATTCACTATACAGTGTACCCGTCCGTGTGCATCCTTACAAACTGGTAGAATACATCTATCTTAAGAGTAATCTACAAACTCCTTAAAAAGCAGATAAACATCTCAAATGTCGATAATGCAATTGCTTTTAGCCAACGGTTCTTTAATGTATTCCTTAACTCGCAGTTCACTCTCTCTTCATACATCAATGTCATCAAGATACTCTCTCAAACTACCGATTCTTTGCTTGCCAAGATAATTTTGTTTGGTGTCTGTAGAACGTAATTCATTTTTCTTTCCAGACGTGTCATTTCTCTAGGGCATCAACGGGAACTGTTGTGGAGTTCGTCGCGCTACTGATGACATACAAGAATATTTGCAGGGTTTTTTATCACTTTGTAGCGTTATAAACAAAACGCCTTTATGCAATATGGTCTTAACGAATGATTTACTTTTTAATTTCATTAATATCCCAGTTAGTCATCACCAAGGAATTTTTTTTTTTAACAAGGAAATTAAGACTATATGGGAAAAGTAACAAAGGTATGGAATGAAATTAGCATAATAGGTTTAGTTATGCTGTTCATGTTTGATAAAATATCTAGAGATGGACTGAGTTCATGTCGGTCACCATCTACATAGACAGAATTAGCAGGAATATTTTGTAAATTTTCAGTTAGTTAATAAAATAAATATGGGAATTTTTTTTTTTTTTTTTTTTGTGAGGCAGAGAGATGGAAGAACTGCTGATGGGTAGTGTTTGCGAGAAATACCAAGGTGGTACTCCCAAGTTTCCGAAGTCCAAACTTTTAGTTTGGGAGAAAAAATCTAAAGGCAACTAAAATTATAACCATGACTAGACACAAGTCTGACACACCCTTTGGAAAGTTCAAAGGTGCGGTCTTAATCGGTAATCGTATAAAGTTCATCCTGTGTAGAAGTAAGTCACGTTAATTTTTCTCGATATCTTTTGGGGGGAGGGGTGCGGTGAATCTGACAAATCACTTTCTTGAACAACGTTGTTTTCCTATAGTAAACTTACACACCTTCCATTTGTTCTTATCATTATCACGGACATCCCGTTAAAACTGATTCATGTGACGTATGTAATGAAACCAGTTCGATGGATTACGCTGAAGTGGTTTAAATACAGGGAATTCTAATCCGCGTGACCACCTGGTTATTTATTTTATAATTACTTTATTTCTAATAATTATGGAAGTGATATGAAGATATAAATAGCTTTAAAGACCACAAGCCCTTAATTGGGTAGTTATGGTTGATTTAGATTTACATCTCAACTTTCCAGAACTGGGGGCCATAAATTCAAATTACGGCGGTGGAAGGTTAAACTGGATTGCAGGCAGTTTTGTTGTAGCCAACGAGTTAATTACTGGAATAAGTGGCTTCCTGTGTGGTTGAGGCTGGTAGCTAGGCGAAATTTAAACGAGTGGATAGGTCAAATACCTACACGAGAAGGTAGTTTATTTTATTTATTTTTTACTTGTTTTGGCTGGTGCAGCATAAACCTGTGGCTTGCTTGCTTTATTTAGTTAATACTAATCAACAACTTAAAAGTTAGACATTTTCTTTTACACAGCGTTAAGTTGTATGCTTAAGATTATTCAGATAAGCTGTTGTTGAATTATCTTTCTCTGAAAATTTTGTGATGGGAATTTTGAGAAGGTCACCAGTTTTCTGTTAATTAAAATCTCCAAAGTACCATATGCTTTTAACCGGCTCCAATAATTCATTTCAAAAAGTAGACATCGAAGGTCGAGGTGTTCGGCAGAGAGCCGAACACCTCTAGCTTCCCGCTAAGCTAACTTAATCTGGTTGCTGGCAGTGTCCTCTTGGAAGCATGCCGGTAACAAGTTCTGAATGCTGCAGTTTATCCCTATGCTGAGGAAAAATTCGCTTTCTGCAATTTCAGCTAATGCAGATGGTTTATAAAAGTAATTAGTTCCCCATATTTTTCAATCGGTGAAAATGTTCAATTCAGATATAATCGATATCAAAAGTCTTCCTTGCACTACTTGACTAACTTGCAGCAACTGCTAATTTGATTATATTTTCTAAATGAAAGCGAGAAATATTGTTTTAAAACTTTTGTTGCTTATTTTTCAACTTTTTGAAGTTTAAATGATTGTTCTCCTGGACAAATTACAATTACGGCAACCGATATGTTTTCATTGGCTAATTTAATTGAAATTGTGGTATGTTTTGAATGACGGCAGCGTAATAGTTATTCAGGATGAATCGATATGAATAATAATTAGCGCTCTGAAGGCCCACAACAACTGTTGACTTCCACAAGCATCATAAAGGCTGAGCAGGTTGTCCTAAGTGGTGGCAGAAATTCATTTGCGAAATGTCTGTTTACTTGAGGCTCCTTGTTTGGAGCTGCTCATCACATCGCAACCTTCGACCCAAAATAAATCGTGCCTGCCTGTCAAGAGGAGTTACAACTGCATTGGAAACATTTTCCGCATTTAATTAAAATGTAATTAGCAATTTGTGGCTCGTTTAATTACGTTCATAATCTTTAATCACATTAAAGCTAATAAATTCTTTTTTAGAGAAATTTCAAACATTTGAAGACCACGTTCAATGGACGATTGTGTTAAATTAGCATTAAATCAAATGGCATTCGACTCTCCTTTTGCTTATTTGGAAGGTACTTAATTCGCCCTTTAGGAGATAAGAGTTAAGGTCTTCGTGGAGTACTTCATATTACGTAATCAATATCAAATTTTATTTTATTTTCCAACTCGGAGATTTAAATGTGTTCTACCTTGTTGCATTTTTAAACCGTTCTAAGTGAATTGCAGAAATAATATTGGTATTTCTTCGGTTTTAATTAGCCATACTTTTTTCGGATTGACGCAGTGAAATATAATTGCTGTTTTAATAATTGTGGGACAAATAATTACGCGGTTGGTTTAGCCATACATCATTCTAAATTATCCGTTGTCCCTCGAGCTTCCATTTTAGAAATCGATGTAATTATAGGTATCACGGTCATGTAAGCAGAGTGGCCTTTTCTTCGACTCATCTCAATCAGAACGCTTCGTGGAACGGCGGAAAAATTTAATTGCTCTCTACTATAATTAAAATGCCTGCCACGTGTTTTTATTTTACCTTAGCAATTTGCTGTATATATCACCTTGCTTTGGAAGCGAGAGTTTTAAAGGATCGCGAATAATCCAACTGCTGGAAATCGGGTAAGTTTTTCCAGTTGATAAAAGTAAAAAAAAAGCAACTTATCTGCGAACACTGTATAGCGAGGGACTTTGCCTCCCATGTAACATTCAGAATGAAGTTGGAATGACGAAAATGAAATGACCCTTCACATCGTATGAGGATTGCGGAAAGTGCATTGAATTTATGGATCATCTGGCACCATCCGGCTTTTTCTTTCTGTTTTTCGAGATCTAACGAATCTCTGCAAATGGATTGGATGTGAAGCTTAATAATGTAGTTATATTTTCAGGGATTCTCCCTGAAATCAAGCTAGGTTTCAAAAGTAGAACTCGACTTAAAAAAATATTGGAAAGAAGGGTAATTTAGAGACCTGTAAAACTAATTATGTATTTCAACCTTCTTTGCAGGCCTTTCACTTTCGATATGCCTCTCGTACAAGGAGTTCACTGAATAAATAGTATTAGTGTTACTTCGCATTACAATAACTGAACTCAGTTCGGTGAGGAATTTGAAATGCAAATGGCAAATTTCAAAACACTAATTTTATTCATTTCGTTGATATACGTGGGATGCTCATTTCTTTGAAGTCAGCAGTCGACTTAGTGACCTTTCTAATATGGTGCGTGTAAATAAATCATCGACTTCGTCTTAACTTTTCTTCCATACTGTATTATCACTGATAACCTTGTAGCCGTGAAGGGCGATATTGCAGTGTCTTATAGCTATTATTATTGTAAAAAAAGATTTCTTAAACTCGCCGTACACTTTTGTACCCCAAGTACATCAGGGTGTTTGGTGTCTGCGCATTGCTATAGATGATCTATGAAGAAAGGTTTTCTTATAAAAGGGGAATTTGGTCCTTTAAATGATTAAGATCCTTTCTCAGTTTTATTTTATTCCGAACTAAATACTGAGGGGTACCAGTACCAAACGTGCCCTTGCACACAGACCTTGGCGTTCTGTTTGATCAAAAGATGTCCTTTGTCAACCAGATCGACAAATTTTCTCGTCTACGGTGGATCTCAATTTGAGATCTTTGGATCAGCTTTGAGCTTTGTAGCAGCTTTGAGATTCTCCTCACTGTTAAATTTATCTCCACAATCTACCTTGCCATTCTCATGGTGCAGAAATATGGGTTAGAGCCGCACCTAAAAACCTTAAGCGGGTGTACCCCGCTGAATACTGGTTATTGAAATGGGCCAATACTAAGCTTCGTCTGCCTCCCGCTACCACAACTACCATGATGGCACAAGCACTTAATCTCTAAGGTGAAGTTACTGATCACGAAAAAGAGGCTAGTCTTCACAGCCAAACTCATCGCAGGCCAGATATCATCCTCCCAATATTTGAAACGGTTGCTCTTGGAAGATCCCACAGCCAAGCGTAAGATCGTCACCAGAATTATTGGCTCACCACCACAGGCTTGCAATCACCAGCAGATTGCGCCTCCGTGGGCAGGAACAGCAGTGCGTAGTAGACGCTTCTTGATTAGACCGGGGTTCGAGCCCGTGACCACCAAATATGGAGGATGCGGAAAGGTCAGGGAATGACCACCGCATATCCCTGGAGCAATATGGCTTTAGTTGCTAATGCTCCTAAAAACAAACAAACCGACAGATTCCTCGCCATGCAGATGCTCGCTGCCCTGAACTGTGTGGACACTGACTTTGACAGCCAACTTTATCAAAGCCCTCGATTCCTGACCTGCTAAAAGAGGATAACGATGCTCCCATCCTCAAGTTCAAATCTGATATCACTAGAGCCCTGCTGAATCATTGCTAAGCTGTATTCTGTTTTTCTGTATTTGTACGCTGTATTTTGTATTTCATTCTGTTCTTTTCAAGCTGATACATGAACCCCTGGCGGTCATTGCCGTGATGGGATATTGTGTTGTAATTCTATTTCGCAATAAAGATTTATTTACTTAATTTTTACTTTAAAAAAATCCCTGATTAAAGTTAAGTAAAAGCTCGCTATGTCAGTATAGTTGTTAATATCCGGGTTATTATAAATGATAATACGGTATTTTATTCTATTAAGTTATTTGCAATACGTTGCTGTGAATAACATTAATAAATAATGGTTATTAACTGTGCAAATAAATTAGGAACTCGTCACATGATTATCTGGCACGAAAAATTAAATCATATGGCTGTTTTGAACTACTCTTCCAAATATAAAAGCCGACCGGGCTAGCCGAGTGGGTAAAGTACCTGCCCGGCAACCGAAAGGTCGCGGGTTCGATTCTCGCCTCGGGCTTGGATCAAAGTACTGCAAAAACCTTGGGAGGTGCAATATGACCCCAGAAGCCGATGCGCCAACAACTACCAAATCAAAAAAAAAAAAAAAAAAACCAAATATAAAATACGCAATCGGAACCTGCAGAGTAGTTTTAGTAGCAGTTGAGGGAGGTGGAATTTACTGCCTGGTAGCTATTAGGTTAATTAACCTTTAGTATAGAAGACTTCTTGCCTCTGAATAGAAGTTTAATTAGTGTTGTGGATTTTTCTTGATTAATTAGGTTGTGCTTAAACTCTTTAGCGTACATAATTCAAATTACCTTAGGAAAGAAAGGATTCATCTTAGTCACAAGAATGCGTGACTTCTGTTACCTGTCGCTCCTTATAATTACTTTAAATTACAAGTAACGTACGAACTTGAAAGCTTAATTTAAACTAAAGACATTTGCTAAAAGCTGGTCGTTTATATTAATTTTCGTACTAGTTTTACTGTATATAAAATCATGTTTGCCTTATTGTTGTTTACAGTTAGGGATGTAATTTGTCCCCAAAATTTAAATTAACACGACAGATTGTTTCGTTTAAAACGTCAGCTTCGTTTTGGCATAAATTGTGTTAGGAAATGTTGTTCGTTATCCTGTGACTCATTCATGACAAATCCGCATGCTAGCTTTCATTTGATTAATGGGCTTCTCTATTTGATTTATATGCAGTACTCAAAAGCTAAGGAGCAAATAGATCAAGCGTCTTATTTTGATTACAGCGAAAAGTAGTATGACATTCATTTTAATGTGCCTTATTAATGGACAAAGACCAATCAGACAAATTTCAATCTGAAATTACTTTTATGCAAATAAGTTCGTGAGGTGCCAAAAATGTCGCGTTAATAACCATGGAAAAGTACTGCGATATGATATGCATGGATATCAATACTAACTTCACAAGGCCTCCTCATCCTGGGGGCTGGGGATCTGATTTATTAAGGGCACCAATTTCTCTCACCGTAACAGTAATTTACACTTTAATAGTTACATCAGGTTCGAATCAGAAACAGAAA
Organism: Mastigoproctus giganteus; assembly: GCF_048544385.1. Taxonomy (NCBI): domain Eukaryota; kingdom Metazoa; phylum Arthropoda; class Arachnida; order Uropygi; family Thelyphonidae; genus Mastigoproctus; species Mastigoproctus giganteus. Next base: position 69,076,619 of record NC_143576.1, read on the forward strand.
ATAGGATAATACATTCAAGAGCCCGCTCTCGGTATAACGGAAAATATTCTAGAGACAAAATCTGAGGGTGGACAAAAAATCGCTTACAAGAAACTCTACTTTCAAAAGCCAACAAAGATCCTACGAAATCTAGATCGGCAATTCTGGTTGGAATACATTTTCAGTTTGTAATCAAGGCGATCACATCTATAAGTGGAGGTTATAAGATAGAGCTCAAGAACAGTTCTGTATTTCTGTAGCATGCCACAAAAATACAGAACTGTTAATGAAAAGTAAACATTTTTCTGATATTACCCTTTATGTTAAAATAGTGGTGGACGAGCCTTGATAATTTGTTGACGTCAAATGTTTCACTGATACCGATTGTTAAAACCAGTTCAGAATTTTCTTCAACTTCTCACGATATCAAATTAATTGAAGTTAAATATGTAAATAATATAAGGCAATGCGACCTAATGTTTTAATAAGGAACTTGTAACCAAAATTGTTGGCGTTAAGTGATCCGGATATGGTCTCCTTTTTTCAATGAGTAGCACTAATAAAAATCGAGGGATTATCAGCCATTTATACAAAGTTAGTATACAGCCTTGATTGTGCGTAGTTTATTACGATAAACACAGGTAGAGGTAATATTAATTCAGTAGAATAATGAGGACGCATTGCACGTAGGAACTCGTTTTATCCTGTATCCTTCTTCCTGGGAAGAAACAGCAGAGATCTCAACAAAAGCGTATAAGTTGGAGGGAGTTATAGGGGTTAAGCGTGCTTCGGTTTAGTGAAGCACAGTCGTAGATATTTCCTGCGAAGTGCGTGGATCCACGAAGAGATCAGTGTGTTGTTTGCTAGTTGCATCACGTGTTATGGAAAATTTGTTGTTTGCCTGTTCTGTATGTAGCTGAACCGCCATCCACGATCGGAGCCATTTGTATTTATCTTCTGCAGTAGTTCCGTGCAGTCGATACTGAAGAGAAATTTGAATGCCTCAAACGTACTGTAAATCAGGGGAAATAAACTGTTTTTTTATTTTTTTTTCTTCTAATTATGAGGGCTGTTTGAAGATAAGTGTATATGCAAGGGCGGCACCTAGAATGTCAGTCCAGTTCCACCTCGTATTGCTGTGAAGAACAGAATCAACTGTAAAGGGCCGGTAATGTGTAGGTTTGTGTGAGTAGTGTTGTATTGTGTTCTGGCCTCTTTGGCTACCCAGAAACATCAGTCACCTGGACAGATTATTCTGGGTACTCGTCTACACCACGGGTAGGTGGGCCAGCCCAGTAAAACACGTACTGTCTCAAGAGAATCTGGCCCACCTAGTGTTTTCTGAAAGTGAGCCAGATTCCTCTGGGGGCCCATTCCAGAGGAGAGAAAAAACGCCCGTGGTGCAGGTTAGGGGGAAAAAGTAAAGTAGACTGCACTAGAGTGTAACTCAAGGCAGAGCGCGTGAAATAGAAAAAAATGTGGTTGCCGGCGAATATGGGTTCCTTAAATCACTGAAGATGTATCGTTAGGTGCAGTTACAACAATGTAGGTCTCATAGTTATCGAAAAACAGTTGAGCATAGTGTTCGGGGTTGGGATGCCACCAGTGGTTTCGTCGTTTCGCTGTGGTGTATGCGGAACTCTGTAAATGCCAGAAGAGTGTGTATTGCGTTGTTTTGTGTAAGTGTAGTGTTGGATTATGTTGTTCTTCTGACTTTCGGCCGCAGGTCCCCTATTGGGAATCCACGTTGCCCGCCGCCACCACCAGTACGTAAGCCAGGCAGTCTTATAGTTCTGGTTTCTAGTGGCAACCAGGTTCGCCCGAGCTTCCTGACGGAGACCATAAAAAGGGGGAAGTATAAGATAGTAAAGATTGGTCAGAAAGAGGAAAAAAAAAAAGACTTGTTCCCTTCCCATCCTTCGTTTCGCCTTTTCTGGGTGGAAAGGCGAAACAAGGGATGGGAAGGGAACAAAAGTCACTGGGGCAGGCTGTTTGATTGCCATTTGGCAATGATGTTTCATGATCCCGCGCTCCAGTAGAGTGTGTTTAGTGTCAATCGGCACCAGGGGTTTCCCCCATCTCCGCGTGCTATACATTGTCGCGCTCCAGTAGCGTCAGCAATTCCGCACTAGTCGGTGCCAGCACATTCTGAAAGTAGTGGGTTAGGAGCGTAATCCCCGCATTCTATCGAGTGCGGCACTCAATTTGGTTCATCCCGCAACAAAAGATGCCAGCAAGTAGAATCCTACCCTTAAACAGTTTGCATGGAAGTTGTTTGGACAGTGGTAGTTAGCCCTAGACCTGTTGGGGGCTGAGGATGATCCCCTATTTCTTTGGAGCGTCCTAAGTTCTGCAAGTCTTGATCTTACATCCCAAGTCTCCTCTTTGGAGGAGTGGCAGAAGTCGGTTTCGATTTCTAATGAGGTCAGTTTCTGCTTGAATGGTCCATGACCGGTGATGAGAAATTTTGTTGAACACACAACCGAAGGTACATTACTTTTCGATATAATCAACCATCATAACGATGTACTTGTCTGAACGTGTCACAAATGCACCACACCACAAATTCTCATTTTACCAGATTTCAACACACAGCTTAAATTATTTCGATGAATATGTTCTTCCAGATGTATTTTTTTTATTCCTAAGGTACAAATAAATGTAAGTGAGAAGGGGCAAGGTCGTGACATATCTCCCATCCGTAATATTACGAATGGGAGATATGTTACGACCATGCACAGACGAAAGTGTAGGGTGTTGTTTGAAGTGACGTCACCGAAAACAGACATCTTTCTTGGATAATAAGTAAGTCGCAGTTTCTAATGAATTTTTGCGAGTGTTAATCCTTTTAAGTTAAATCGGCAAAGCCAAACTTCGCGCACCTCTTTTTCCCTACGTTTTAAACAGGGTTAAACATTTTGCTTTAATCACTTAATATCAACAACAGTATACAGAGTAAGAAAAAAAAATACGTATGTACCTGTAAATAAGCGCATAGAGTAATGCATTAAAGTATCACTTTTATGCACAGTAAGTGGCAAAAGAGGGCCGCTACCTAGATGACACCATTTCAAGAAATGACAACCCATACTGTAAAAATATTTCGCAATTGGTTGTGCAATCTTTCTAAGCACATTCACATATGCGAATAATGAGAAGCGAAAGAGGAAATAATCAAACTTCTAATCTTCATCTAGATTAATTAAGAAATATTAATTAGCGTTAAATGTCCTTCAGTTCTAAGAAGGCTAATTTACTTTATGTAAATTAATTGTTTTCATACGCAGTATAATATTCTGCGCAATATCTGTAACAAAATCTAATGTGTAAAAAGGAAATACTAAGTTATCTTAATCTAGGGATCCTCTGAGTCTATGGTATTCTCTGGATTAACAAAACACATCCTTTTTTCATTATGCAATTATATATTTACTGTGGGAAACCATTGAGTGGGCACATTCGTATTATGAAACGCCCTACTATACTTTGAGGCTCAATTCGGTACCAGAAAATAAAGTAAACGCGGCATATTAATTTGTTCGATTCGGAGATGTGGCGTTAGTTGTTTGAAAGTTAAAATAACTATGGAGGTTTCAGTGGTACAGAAAAATAAAAATAATAGTTAAGAATAAGCAGACACATGCCTATTAAAATGTTTAACAATTACTACGTACATGTTTGTTTGTTCGTATTTATTTTTTTTTATTAATTTTACTGCTAACCTCCTGGGATTTTATTTAATTGAAACAACCAACTAAGTAAACGTTCAGAATGGAACAAATGCTCATGAATTTTCGTTCGTGGTTTGCAGATCTCCTGAAAGCACTCCACATATTACGAAATACCCTGTATAAAGCGTGTCACTAGAGAAAAGTTCTTCAGTTGGCTATCGAAGGCCAATCCAATTGAGGTAGGACGGAAGGAACGAAGTGGATTCGAAGCAGTCGGGAATGTCAGGATGGATGAATTGTTTTGGGCCAAGAAGATACCGTAACGAATTGTTGAGATTTCGTGAAATTCACAGCGGTGGTATCCACTTTGCTGAAAATTATACTTCCGGGAATACCCATCATATCACATTGCTTTTACCGTTCATGTACAGAATTCTGCGTTTGCAAAACCAGGATCATTCAATCCTAATTTTGCAATAATAAATATTACGTGCCTAAAATTTGTTGCGGTAGTAGAGGGTTAGGAGCATCAGCGACTAAGTGGCCATAGTGCTTCTTGTGAACTGTCTGTAAAAAAAAAAAATTGCGTGTTCCGAGGTAGATTTTCTGTTTTTCTGGATGAAAAACCCAAGTTTCCGGAATAAAATAAAACTATGCTACCCTCGCCTGATACAGACTAGTTCAGCCACGTTGTGAAAAAGCCCTGTAAAAATTCCTCACGTCATCGACGGGACTCAAACTCAGGCCTTCTTCACCCGGTGAGGGAAGGACAGTGATCCCACGAACTGTGCTACCCACGAGGTCAGGAGTAGGAAAATGTGGAGAGTTGGTTAAGGCCATTTGTGTATTAGAGAGAAAAGTATAAACCAAGAATGTGAATGTATGAACCCATCAAAAGAAATAGACAAGTTAATTAATGCCTTGAGGTAAAATGAAATAGAAAGCCCTTAAAACCCATACACATACACAGCTAATAAAATTTTTAATTATTAGTAAATTTAAAATTATTAGTAAAAGCCAAAACGAATGGTACGTTATCAAGGGCTAGCACTATTCAAGACATCCAAATAATAATTAGTAAAAGCTTGTTTTTGATTGCTTTTTGTCGCTAACAACAGGACCTAAGATATATCCAAAGGCCATATTGTGAAAAGGGTAACGATTTATGAACAGTTTTGTAGCTGTCTGGCAAAATAAGACAGCTACAAATTCTCGCTGTTGAAATGTTTTTTTTTTTTTTTTTTTTCTTATTCATTATTAAGCGCTTTAGCTTACGTACATAAAGAGCCTGTCTTCACGGTGTCTGTCCCCATGTAACTACTCAACACCTAATGGATCAGGTTTCATAGAATTTTGTATTTGGCTCTTTAAGAAAGGGTTGTTGAGCTATTCCAAATTTTATTAACATCGAATTCGAAATCCAGCAACTATTAATTTCTATACGTTCGCATTTAATGTTTCTTGAAGTTTTATATTTGGCTCTTCTAGGACGATTTCTCTTTTTTTTTTTTTTTTTTTTTTTTTTTTTTTTTTTTCAGGTATAATTAAAATCGGATTAGAAATATGGAGCCACGAGTGATCTAGCGATTTACAAAGTGAATTTGAAAGCATTTTTTTTAAAGAAGTTGTTAAAGAGATTTCCAAAATCTTTACTTTCAAAGTTATTTATTTTCTGGCTTCTTTTTAAATAAAGAAGTAAGCCTCCTATAAGAAAGGAAAGACGCCTTTCTTTTATATATATAACTACTTTTCTAACACACTAACCACTAACTTCTTATCGCTTGGTCACTGGTGGCACCGCTCCTGCCTCCACGTGGCGGGGCTGGTAACTTGGGGGATAAATCAACCCTCGGGGCGAAAAGGAGCAGAAATGAAAACCAATGAATTTCCTCGTCTAGAGCCCAAGAGTGCTCAATATGAAAATGTGAAACAGACCATGACTTCTCTACCACGAAGAAAATGAAAAAAGATGCAGGCAGACAGGAATCAGCCAAAAATGAAGCGTCTCCAATCCGGGGACTTGCTAATAGAGACATCTCTCCCAAGACACTCTGAACAACTATTAAAACTCGCTACTTTAAACGGAATTCCGATACGAGTCACTCCACATAACACCCTGAATTCGTCCAAAGGAGTGATCACTGAGTGGGATCTACTGAACGTTTCTGAAGAAATAGTACAGGAACTAAAGAAACAAAATGTAACTCAAGCAAAATGAATCATGATACGAAAAAATGGTACCTTAGTCCCAACACGTAACATAATTCTCACCTCCAATACACCAAATCTACCAGCTTCAGTCAAAGTAGGTTACTTAAATTGCCGTGTTCGACCTTTTATCCCAAATCGCCTAAGATGCTACAAATGCCAGAAATTTGGTCACTCCCAGACAGCATGCCGTGGCATTTCAATATGTCCAAACTGTGGCTCTATAACTCATACCCAGTTAGAATGCAAGGCACAAACTCTGCAGTGGCAACCATACAGCATACTCTAACGAATGTGATCTCTGGAAGATAGGCACAAAAATACAAGACTGAAAATAGTCTCATATCAAGAATTAAACTAATCATGCCAAAAAGCTCTTATGCCTCGACTATCCACTCTCACCAATCAGTAGCATGTCAGACGGAAGTGTCACTCACTCCAGATAAATCGATAGCAGACTGGGCTCGATCAGTTATATCGACCCAACTTACATCTAAGCCAAAGACAGTTAATCAAAGTAACAATACACCTCTCACAGTTCCAACCCCAAACATAACCCATAGTAAAGTAGCAGAAAAACTGCAAAAATCAGATCCTATTGAGGTTAATCAACCCCCCTCAACGAGGATGGATACTGATGATATGATCACCTAAGATCTTCTCGAATTACATGCAAATGGTGAAATGGAAGATAACTGGGATAACAATGATTCAACACGCCCAAACTTCCCCAGAAAAGAAAAATCTAAACTAGATCGTCACAAACAACCCACTTATAAAAAGCAACCAGATTCATCTCCCTCTTACAAATCCAAATAATGGAACGTATCATCCAATGGAACTGTAGAGGCCTTCGCAGTAACATCGATGATATCCATGAATTAATTCTCCACCACAGACCTCTTGCAATGTGCTTGCGGGAAACGAATTTGATACCTCAGATCTCAATTACAATAAAAAATTACCCTATGTTCAGACAAGACAGAGCTGGCATTAACAGTGCCCACGGAGGAGTAGAAATACTCGTGGATTCAAGAATTCCCTCCAGACACATCCCTTTACAAACCGCCTTAGAAGCTGTTGCCACTTGCGTTGTAAATAGTATTACTCTGTCACTGGTTTCAATCTATCTGTCGCCAAATCATGAATATACTATTCAAGAAATCGAAAATCTTGTTTTCCTATTACCATCTCCATGTTGTTTACTAGGATATTTTAATGCGCACCATCCATTATGGGGTTCCCCTATCTCAGACAGACGAGGGAAGCTTATTAAAATGTTGATCGACAGGCAGAATTTAACTTTACTAAATCCATCTCCCAACAGGTTCAACATCTGTAATAAACCTTTCCATTTGTTTTCTAATCTTCTTTACAAGTATGGAGTGGGTATCTCTGAGTGATCTTTATAGCAGCGGTCATTTTCCCGTAATCTGCAAAATTCAAACGTCCTGTTCCTTCCCAACAGAAAATCCAATTAAATGGAAATTTTCAAGGGATGACTGGACAAAATACAGAACGCACATATCATTTGACAACTATATCATTCAGTCCTATTCAATCGACAGTGTCACTGAGCACATCACAAATCAAATTCTGACAGACGCATCCGCTGCCATTCCTCAATATCAAGTAAGAAATAGAAGAAAAATAGATTACTGCTGGAATGAAGACTGGAACCATGCAAAAAAAAAAAAAGAAAAACAAAGTGTGGAACCTTTTTTTGCGCAAATATCCAACCACCCCTAATCTTATTAATTATAAACGTCTTAGAGCAAAAGCTCGTTACATCAGACGTAAAGCAAAAAAAGAAAATTGGATTAAATTCGCCTCATCAGTAAATAAAAAATACTGATATCAGATTAATCTGAAGAAAAATTAAATGTTTAAACAGTAAATTTCCTCCTTTATCCATCCCTCTACTGAACTGGAATGAGCAAGAGCTATCTACTCCTATAGAAATATCAAATGCACTGGGGATCGTATTTTCTCGGTTGTCCTCTTCTGTCGCCTATGATCAAACATTTCAAAAACTTAAAACAGTTGCAGAGAAATCCAGACTAAATTTCACTGACAATTCCGCTTTACTTTATAATAAACCATTTACCATGCTTGAGCTGCATCAATCCCTTAACTCAAGAAACAGTGCTGCTGGCCCTGAAGGGATATACTATGTAATGCTCCGAAATTTGGATCAAAGATCACTCTCCTTGCTGGTCATATTTTTCAATCAAATTTTTTCCGAACATACTTTCCCAAGTTCCTGGCGTCATTCTTACGTACTAGCAATTGCAAATCCCGTTTAAGATCATTCTGTCCCGCAAAATTACATGCCGATACCCCTTACCAGCTGTCTCAACACAACCCTCGAGAAAATGTTACATCGCCGTCTCACGTGGTTCCTGGAGTCCCAAAACTTGATTAACAACAAGCAATGTGGCTTCCGGAAAAACCGATCTTAATTGGATCTCATGATCAAAACGAGACAAACATTAGAAATACTTATATCAAGAAGGAACATCTCGTCATGGTCTGTCTTGACGCTGAGAAAGCCTTTGACACTACATGGCGCTTCGGCATCTTAAAAGATCTACATTCTCTTGGCCTGAGAGGTAATTTACCATACTTTATCCAAAATTTTCTTCATCAGAGATCCTTTCAAGTTCGTTACAGGGGAACCCTCTATAAGATCTTGACCCAAGCAGAAGGAATTCCTCAAGGATCTGTTCTGTTCTCAGTGCCACTTTATTTGCAATGAGAATGAACCATATAATTGAACTCATTCTGAAAACTGTGGATTAGTACATTTTCGCAGACGATCTCAATTTCCTGTCATTCTCAAAATATGCATTATTGAACGCCAACTACAAATATCAATTAATCGCATCCTGACATGGATGACACAAAATGGTTATAGACTATCCAGCCAGAAATCTACTCCCATTCACTTCTGTACCAGACGCAAAATGCATCCTGAACCCCAACTCCACTTGAATAGCCATCCTCTTACCATAGCTAATAGTATTCGTCTATTAGGATTATTTTTCGACCGTTAGTCAAACTTCCAAAAGCACATTGAATATCTCTGGACTAATTGTCAAAAAAAAACTGAACATACTCAGTCTTATCAGCGACAACATGGGGCGCAGATCGTTACAGCCTGCTTCACTTATACAAAACCATAATTAGATCGCGCCTGGACTACGGCGCGCCTGTTTTCGATTCTGTTAGGGAGAGTGTTTTATCTTGCCTCAACACTATTCAGGCGCCTCCGTAGCCAGGTGGGAAGGAGCAGCAGTGCGTAGCACACGCTTCTTGATTAGACCGGGGTTCGAGCCCGTCACCACCAAATACAGAGGATGCGGAAAGGTCAAGGAATGACCACCGCATTTCCCTGAGCAATATGGCCTTAGTTGCTAATGCTCCTAAAAACCAAACAAACAAACAAACAACACTATTCAACATTCAGCTCTTAGAACAGCGCTTGGTGCGTTCAGAACATCTCCAGTGCAAAGTTTATATGTTGAAGCCCATGAACCTTCTCTAAACATCAGGAGAAAGCTGTTTCTGTTGAACTATGTAATCAAGATCCAAAGCCAGGTGACCCATCCTAATTGGTCAATACTTTATGATAGGCAGTATGACCTTTTATAGAAACAAACTACAGACAGTTCGGTCTGCTGGTACTAGACTAAAACATCTAGCAGAAGATTGGGATACACACTTCAATAAAATCTTGCACGTTCCTATAGATCACGACCCTGCATGGTCTATCATCATTCCATCTTGTGACAATTATTTCCGTCAGTGAAGAAACACTATCAGACTTTAACATCCAACAGCTACACATTGAGCATACCCAACATTTATCCCGACTTCCCTAAAATATATACAGATGGATCGAAGTCTCGGAGTGGATCGGATGCAGCGGTGGTATTCCCTGATACCACCATTTCGCTGTCTCTTCCAACAGAGTGTAGTAGCTACACGACTGAATTATATGCCAATAAATCTTGCATTAGAAAATATTTTCCATATGTCAATTCAAAATAGCATAATATACACAGATTCGCTAGGTTCTGTATTAGCATTGCGAAACAATTCCCTACCTACTCACCCGTTATTAAAGCTCATCAGAACATAGTTGATACGCCTCAGAGAGCAACAGCCAAAGGTAATTTTCTGCTGGACCCCAGGACATATCGGAATACCAGGAAATGAAATTGCCGATGATCGGCTAAAAATCCATCCAGCTCAGACCCAATGAATTCCCTAGTACCGGTCACAGATTATAAAATGAATATACAAAGATATTCATTCCTCTGAATATTCATAGATTAAGAAAAGCAGAATTTTAAAAACCATTCAGGTGTGATTTCCGCTTTGTAAAAAAAAGTTTACTTATAGTAACTAGTGAAGACGTAATTCTGTACTCAACAAAGTTTGCGGGTATTGCTCAAGATTGCAGACCAGCATTATTGATGATTATTCCTTACCATAAAGCACATTTATGGTAAGAGTCTAAAAATAGGTGAGATTCTAAGAACCTTGGTACATCCGTTGGACGTTTCATAATGCAATGTCTATACAGATTTCGCAATTCTTCGAGTAATCTGCAGCGCCTGTATGAGCCCAGCAAAAGTTAATTAATGCAAGTTAATTAAAATGCAAAAAGTTTTTTATTCTTCAAAAACTTTATCTTTTATTTAATCGCAATGCTTATTCTGTGTAGAAAGACGCTGAAGTTAATTTGAGAGATTTACATCTTTTAAGAAATCATAATGAATATTAAAATAGCCGTTGTTCAATATTGGACCTTGCACATAAAGTACGGCGATCATCGGTAACCACAAAACAGGTACTTAAGAATCTAACGCATATTATATTAATCAACTACGAATAAGTGCATAAACTAATAAAATAAACTATATTACGATATGTATTTGGATATAATTCTAATAAATTGTTTTTAACAAGTTTCATTCATTTTCCTTATGTACACTCTCCAATCGTCCTGGCAATTAATGATACTTCCGATTTCAAGTTTATACCAAGGAGACACACAGGGTGGAGAAAATATGAGCAATACTCTGAACTCTTACACATAGAAACAAATGTACATCATTTCAAAAAGATACAAATAATGCAATCGAAAAACGTAATTCTAAATCCCAAGTTAGAATTAGAATATAGTTAATTCTAAGTTATATATTACTTGCTAACATTAATTAAGCCCACCAGTATCTGTAAAGGTGAGACTAATTAACTAACAAAAATCAAGAACTTGAAATAAAGATACCACATTACGTATATTAATATGCATATTATACAACACTGATTCATGTATGGGATTACCGATTATTGTACGATGTGGTTCATATGTATAATGATGATTCATTGACTCGCCCTCTAAAAGCGAGGTAGGATAGGAATACCTCGAAAACTTTCGTTTGGTACCTTTTGACTATGACCACTCAGTTACGATACCGATCAGAAGTACGCGTCATGGCCTAAGTTGCCTATATGAGCTATAAAAACCAAATCAAACACTAGTCAGAGGAAATCACTTTGCACGTGACTATGTCATGCATCAGCATGACAGAAGAAATGTCTTTCGTTGTTGAAATGATGGTATATTTCTGTTTATTTCGAATTTGATAGTTCGATAAGATACTGAACTGGCAATCGGTTCTCTAATTAAGCGCTCTGTTTAATTCCTATGCAGCTTGCCTGTGCTCATTGTTAACTGTGTAGTACGTTGTCAGCATCGAGAAACTGCTGAGGTTGATCATTTCGTAGCACTGTTTAGGGCTGCGACGCAGTGTTCAATCAGGAACACAAATGCTGACATTTCGCGATTCCAGTGACATTGAAATTCCTTTGCTTTGGATGAAAGCATTCTGATATAGGAAACGTAAAAAGAAAAAATAATAAAAACTTGGGCCTTGATTTTTTTTTTTTTTTAGAGTTTTTTCCGTGATACATCCTCAAAATAAAGTCTTGGAAAACTCTTCCGCCCCCCTAATTGTAGAAAGCCTTGTATGACTACGAAATATGCAAAAAGTTTCACGTGTAGGAAAAATGTCTGTCTATCTCAGTACCTCATTTCTTCATCATGATTCTCATGATGAAGAAATGAGGTACTGAGATAATGCAAAGTCAAAGAAACGACCTGGTAGGTAGAAAATGCTACTGACATTACCTAATGCGTCTTGAGATGGCAGTTCATCTCATCTCCCCATCATACCAGAGAAAAACTGCGTTTGTAGCCGCAAGCGACCATAGGTTTGTTTGTTATTTGGTTTTTAGGAGCGTTAGCAACTAAGGCCATATTGCTCCTGGGATATGCGGTGGTCATTCCCTGATCTTTTCGCATCCTCCGTATTTGGTGGTCACTGGCTCGAACCCCGGTCTAATCAAGAAGCGTGTGCTACGCACTGTTGCACCTGGCTACGGAGGCGCCGCGACCATTGGTAAATCTGTAAGCAGCGTCTCCATGATGCCCTTTGAGCTTTATTTTATATCATGAATTTTCAGGAAAGAACTGCATCGCACAAAGGCTTTGATTAAAGAAAAAAAGTGTATTGGCACACTATCACGTTAACATATGAGCAAGTTACACTGAGCCTCAAACTGCAGATCAATAGAAATCGGTCTGGTGGAGCGATTAGTCAAGTGGTACACTTTCAAATGGGTGAAGTTTGAGTATGAGGAATGTTCACTACTCTGCTGCATTTTCCCAATTGTGAAGCTAGGATGTAGATGAAGTTATAATATGCGATGTCTCTTGTGATTTGGACTAGGTCGACTGGTAGCGGCGCGTGGAACTATTAATGCTGGCTTGCACTGATCCTCTAGATAGTTCTCTGTACCATTGTGGCAATTTTATGTGCGGCTGTCAATGTCACAATTAGTTTTGAACATTTGGTTTGAATATAATAACACGCGAACATTATATGGGCCAGCACAGCATTTGTGGCTTCGTGAAAAAGACTTCCCTTTTGTTTTTGATTTGAGGAAGGTTGTTTGCTCTTGGAAACCCAGAAAAACATCCGGCTGTGATTTTCATTCAGGCCATGAAAAACACGCAGCACAATTTGAAACATGCTTATTAATAGACAAGCCAGAATACAGCTTAACTGCCATTAAGATTTTGTTCTGAATCGAAGAGACCCGGTAAGGAGGTCTTAGTCCCTAAATAGTTCTTCCGCTACGCCTTGGTTCGGCTAACTATAGCTTCGACTGAAGAGGGCGTTAGGGGCAAGTAAAAAATTGTCTTTAGGGCTTAAATAGGACCTAAGTTCCTCTTCACCAAAATTCAGAAATGTATTCGACTGCACTCGCACTTCTAAAGTTGCTCAATCATTAAATAGTGGACAATAAGCAGTAATGTCCCTTGGGAACTCCACTCGTTTTCTACAGGAGTTTATTAATATCATTTTATTTCCACATCAGTGGGCACCCCTGGAACAGCCTGGTTCGACTAGGTGTACATTACGCAAATTCCAGTTGAATGCATTCATTGGAACTGCGAGAGATCAAAACAGATTGCAAATACATAAGTTAAAAATCAATACATAAACAATAAAATAAATACCAAAAAATACAGTGATGAATCCAGGAGAGCCTTTGCAGGGAATTCTTTTCACATAGCGCTTATTGTTCGCGTTTATAGAGTTCTTTCACTATTGTCTATAGCGCTTCGAGCTGCAGAAAGATGAGGCATCAATTCCCAGGGAGTTATACATCCAAGAGTATTTGGCGGGAACACTGACCTAAGGTATTGCACATTTTGCAGACAAGATTGTAGACAAAGTGTTGAACTGCACCGGGTTATTATGGGAACCGCGATGGAAAATGATCATTAAATAAATGTTACCACTTTTTCTAAACTTTTAGTATGTGCGCAGTAATCTTGTTATCGTCCAAGATGAAACTTTGGAGGACTTGGTCCGGAACATTTTAATTCAATTTATTTGTAAATAACAGACAGCCTAACCTGAATACTTACAGCGAACACAGTGCAACCTAAATAATGCTTATTGACTGAGATGCGTAATGCAATTAGAGAAAGCTACAAGAAAAATACCTTTCAGAATTTGAACCAAACATCTTTAACGATATTTGGATAAAACATCCAAGCGTAATTAATCTGAATTGCGTGAAATTTGCCGAATATGTGATGTAACTAACGTGCAATCGCTTGCTTATTGCGTGCAAATTCATTCTTGTGAATAATAAATGTTCGTAGTTTAACAGATTTTAATCACTCCCTTAGCTTGTATGATTCAAATGATAGCAGGGACATGGGCATTGTTCAATCCTTAAGTTTTACTCAGAGGTGATATTTTAATTTAAAGCCAGGAATCAAAGTAATGAAATAGAGAATATGTATTTGAATTGCTCAGATCAATTACGGATATGTGCTGAACTTCGAATATTCATTTATCTTAATTATGTATAAATGTTATTTAGTTTATTAATTATAATAATTATAGAAAAATTCATATAACTGCCTTGAAGTTATCACTCCCACATCAGTTATTTTTTTATTATCACAGGAGGAAAAAACCATAGCGAGATTCCAAATTCGCGAAAATATCAGTAATTAATTTATTAATTCGTTTACTATCAATTAAACTAAGCTATACATACGATCTAGCAGTAAGTATAATAATTATAATAAGAAATTATAAAAAATATGAATGTTAAATATCCATCTTTTTTGATGTTTGAAAGGGAGTGTTCGCAGTTTCATTCTGTATATTGGCTTTCAGTTCCTCTGGTATGTGGGGATTTTTTATACATTTTTCCCTTTCAACAGCCCCACAAATAATAATAAAAAAAAAATGCTGGAAAACAAATTAAGCTTGATTTTTTTCCTTCCAAAATATGGTACCTCTCAGGATTATGAGTTACATCCAATGTTGGGAGTAGTTTGTTTATCAACTGCAATTTAGACAGAAATACAGGTTACTCTTAGTGAAATTTTAACAGGTATTACAGAAAAGGGCATAAAAATAAAATATCAAGTTTTATTTTTCGTTTGCTTTTCATTTTTAATCATCACGTGCCGTTCTGATTTAGTATCCAGCAATACTATGTCAATGCCGGGTTTCCACCTTCCTTGGTAACCTTTCTCCGTGCTAGATATCTTGCCAATAAAGTTCATCGTTTTTATCACTGAAGTTTCGCAGGTTATTTGAAGAAAAATATAAATGGGAATGGAGAAACTTTGTTTATGGAGGCACATTTAAATTCTCAATCAATAGTTTATAGTAGTCTTCTCTGTTACCTAGGGAATATTTACAAATATACTTTAATTTCCAAAGGACTTAGCGCAGTTCCAAAATATTTATCTTTTAGTAAATCTCACTGATCTGCGGATCGACTGACACGCTGTCTCTGATCTTGGCATCACGACTGCTTGGAAACTCAAACATTGAAAACCATATTCCTATAAAACTTCAGTATTTTAATATTGAAGTTTTAAACGTTGAAAGCCATCTACCTTCCTATCCATAATTTTTAGAAAATTCCTCATTCGATATAATTTTATGTGAAGAGGTGTTAAAATTGTTTTTACTGGAGCTTTTTAGATGACATTTTCTTTCCATACATGGTTTTATAGGGTTATGTTGTGTGTACACGTGTGTTAAGCGCGCCCAAAGAGCAACCAAAGCTATGAGGCATCACTTTGTGTCCGTAATTGCATGTATTCGGATAGTTTTCCTCAAGAAAACCTGGTTTCCGGAAGACAAATTCAGTCAGCTCCTGAAACAGATTAACTCAGCTACGTTGTCAGGCCCAGGAATAAAAATTCCTCTCGTTTGAATGTCGAGAAATAGGAAGTCGGGCTTTTTACTGCCCATGTGGGAAGCCGAGCGGTCATGAACACTGTGCAAACCATTGAAGGGACAAACTTTAGTTTCCAATGAATGATTCTGCCTCGACTGTCCAATTTACAACATAAAAATTAATTTTGTATGGATAAATTGTAGACATGTATTCATTATTGTTTAGTGTAATTCGGCTTTTACGTCCAGATAAGATTTTGGACGAAGTCTTTTGTTCCATTATAAACTCGCGTTCTGAGACGGAATATGTCATGGTGATTTTGTCACAAAGAACCAGCATGGATGAGTTTGTAAGTGTAACCTAACAACGACTACCCTGCATGTGGAAGTATGCAGTGCTGCCACCGTAGTGGTCATGTAAAAAATTTGAATGGGTACCAAAATGAGAGAAGTTATCTCGTTCATTTTGGGCTGCGCAATTTTTAAATCACCCTGTTATATGCAGTGAAATTTAATAATAAAATTCACCTTATCGCCTTCAGTGAGGCGACTTACATGATAAAAAAAAAAATTAAAAATCCAATTCCTGTGAACAGCAGCTATTTGCTTTTCATTACAGCCATGTTACCACAATCCTCGGCTCATGGAGAAGTCATTTTCTTTCATGAGGACCGATCAATTAATAGCTGATCCGTTGGGTGCAGCATACCTGCAAACTAGCGCTATTCTGCTAACCCCATTTGGAGAAAGCTTTCTTGCCATCAGTGAGCTCTTTTCTTTCATGTATGCCACATAAACTTCTTAAGCAACCAGAACTTGAAAGAGCGAAGAAAACTTCTGTTTTTCGCTTCGTATAAAGATATGTACATTCTTCAAAAGATGCGTCCTGTTAATGTGGGTGCTTAGAAAGCGTGTCTTCAGTCCGTCTTAAAATGAAACGTGCATTCGAGTTTCCTTGATATTGAAATGTAATTGAGAAAGGTTCCAAGACTCACGAATTATTCATTTGCAAAACTGGAGGGAATTTTGTAGAAATTTTTATTTATTTTAATATCTGTCTTTGTTAGACCTCTTAATGCACTGATGAAAGGGTAATCCTAAAGCTTTTCAGTGACAGCCTCTGGTCTTTGATTAGAATTTCTTGAAAGTATACCTAAATTAATGGATAGGCAAATTTATTAAGGTGTCTACTTGATAAACAATAATTTCATTACTCTTTTGAAAAGAACAGAACTCAATTCCCGAGTTCTGAGACTATTTCTTGGAGAAACAAGTTTACGAAAATGTTAATAAGGCGAGTAGGGGGCCATACTGTAAAACTTGAACCGTAACTTTTCAGTTCTAGATTATAAATCTGAGTCTTCGTATTTACTTAAGATCATAAATTAAGACAGTCTATAACTGTAGCCATCACTTGCTAATTAGCAATCCCTTCGGGACAAAGAACGTGCTCAGAGTATGAGAGAGCAATGTGAACTGCCTGACCTTTCTTGTTATCTATATAAATTGGTTTCTGCCTTCAACTTCTTGTCAGCTTATTAGTTGTTTTTTTTTTTTTTCATTCATTCATTTCCCTTGATTATTTTATCTTTAATGACCAACGAAGGTTGAGCCTAAATGACGCATCAATATTTCTTTACTGATAGAAACTTTTCCTGAAATTAATAATTGATTACTCGGGGAGTTGACGTTAAACTTTGTCAAATATTAATTGAGCTTCGGTTTTTTCTTTAATCAGAGTAATCCGAACCTTGAAAGAGATTAGGCTATTATAAGGTATGTTAGTGTCTAACGGCTCCTGGGATTTCTCCCATCTCCGCGGGTGTACATTGTATCGGGGCCAGAGATTTGAAGTGTGTGGGGGTCATGTGCTGTATATTGTGTTGTGCCCTTTGTTCCTCCGGTCTATTAGCCGCCGAGCCCCTAGTGGGACCCGACGTTACCACACCATGCCACGGGGAGGCTGACCGGGTGTACCACTGTAGCTAGAGTACTCTGGCGGGTCCTGCCACCTACTTTCCTGGGATTTCAGTGGCTAGGACCAGATTTAAGAATGAGATGATCGCTGTTTCTTGAGCAACGGTTGTAATTTTAACAGAGCGTAGGGTTGTTCGCTGATAACTTGTTCTAGGGCCAAATAGGTCGGGCAGTAATTTTGATGTTTTTAGATTTAGACCTGTGGGGGCATGAGTGTGTGTGTATATAAAAATATATATACACACACCCACACACAAATATATATATATATATATATATATATATAAACTAAAAAAAAAAAAAAAAAAAAAAACGTTGTGCAAGAGAAAAGTAAGGGAGGAAGGCAAAAAGACTGGAGGGTAGGAAACAGAAGAAAGGGGCCAATAGGGAAGATGGCCCCTGATGACAGTGTGGCATGCCCAACGCCTCACCAGAGAGAAGAGTGGGGTGGCGGGTGGACGAAAACCACCTCCCCACAAAAAAAAAATAAAAATAAAAAAAATAAATAAATAAAAATAAAAAATAATAATAATAAATAAAAAAAAAAAAATCATTCTGTAAGAGAAAATTAGGGGGGGGGGGGGAGTAAAGAACGGATGGCAGGAAACAGAAGAAAGCCGGAAAAAAAAAAAAAAAAAATGAGAGAGAGATATACCCCGCAAGTTCAGGGTAGGTACAGCTAGCATGGCCAGTCAGTTGGAGCCGACAACTTGCTGGAAATCCAGCAGTGTGAGTGCTGCTATGGTGGATCGGTCATGTTCAGTAAGGTCTAGTTCAGGTGCCGTCATTGGGACTCCATTTGGTGAGTCTTTGTCGCATCCAGACTGAAGGCTGGTCCAGTAGTTCATCAGAACGAACAGTGGGGGTGGTCAAAACCGGGAGTCCAAGATTAATGGTCAAGTCCAGGGATCGATGCTAGGCCTCTTCTTGATGAGATGTGTCACGTCTGGTCGAGAAAAGTTTGTCCAGGAATCAATGATGAGGAATTTGTCAAAGTATGTGTGGACCCTGTCTTTGATTGCACTGCTGGTCAAGTCTTGTGCAAGTTGGTCCAAGGCATTAGCATTCATGGCTCAATGATGAATAGCAACAATTGGCAGTCATGGTTGTTATGACCTATTGATTCGGATACTAAGGTGGTGGTAGTGCTTTCTGCCTGGTAAATAAGTCCATTGCAAATTGAGTCAGAGCTCGGTAAGTTTCTTCATTCTGTAGGGTGAGGTGTTCTTGATTTTGGTAGTTGAAGCGTAGTTTTGTTATTAGGATCCTCCTGAAGTCCTCGTAGATTTCACAGCTGTGGGCAAGGTGCTCCCACGTCTGATCCTCTCCACAGTGGCAGCGGGGTGAGTCTGAAATTCTGAAGTCATGTAGTTTTTTCTGGAAGGAGCCATGTCCAGTGAGGAGGTAGGTAGCATAGAGTCCTGGTGAAAACCAGACAGGTGTGAGGGGGTAGAAGGCCCTGACATCAGGGAGGAATCTTTTGGTGACAGCGCCTTTAGTTGATGTCTGCCATCTTTCTTGCCAGGTGTCTGTTAGATGTTCATTAAGTCTCATCTTTTCAGCGTTTCTATTATTTGCTGGGTCAGTGGTGAAACCTGCACAAGTAACTGCTCTTCCTTTGGCTATTTGGTAGAGCAACCCATGACGAACAATCTCCAGGTCCAGTGGAAGAGATCCAGTGAGGACCTGTAGCGCATGGGTGCTGACAGTGCGACAAGCACGCGAGGACAGAAGGAGAAGAGAGCGCTGGATAGTTCCTAGGCGCGATCTGTTTACTACGATATTGGCCTTCTTGTACCAGACTCCAGAAGCATAGGTGATAACCGGGATGAAAACTGCCTTATAGAAGAGTGACAGCGTTAGGCTATTGTTAACTTAATATCTTCACTTTCATGATTTGGAAGAAGAACCACGTTTAAAACACCGAGGTAGATTATCGAGACTGTTTTCAACGCAGCTATTTGCATTTTTCTTACGTTTTTATAGATAGTCAGTTTGTCTCCTGTTACTATGAATAATAAAAGACGCCTGACCATTACTGACGCTGTATGACGATCATTAATTTATTTTTTGGTCTCAAGGAAATGTCTTTTCGGGTCATTAACTGCATGTTGAAGTCTCCAGCAATAGCAAGGCAGCGTTGATGTTTCATTCACCAATTTTACTCTCCGTAATGTTAGTTCACAGGCCTCTCTGCGCTAAATATTTTCCGTCTTTCATTTTATTGTAGCATAAACAGGAAGTTACCATGCCTCTCTCGAAGACATATCGCAGACAGGTAAGTGAGCTAATGCATAGTTATTTTTCCATAATGCAATGCTATCAGTAGATTTGACTTTTCTGACTCTCCTGTGTCAACAACTTCTGACTTAAATATAGATTGCTTGCAATAACAATTGGAATGACAGAGCCGTTCTCAATCTAAGCAGTGTACAATATGAAGTTTACCTGCAATTTATTTCTCTTATTATGTCGCATACCTTTATAAATGTAGTAATACGTTTTAGCCGTTCTTTACTTTGTGAAAGCTCTTAAACAAAAGACGTAATAACTGATTACAGGGAAACTATACTGATATCCCTAATCAAGGTCAAACAGGTTTTTCTTAATTCTATAACTGGCGTACTGAGGAGGAATTACCAATGTCTCTTTTAATCATTCCAAACATAAACGCTTTTCACATACACATCTTTTTTTTTTCGAACGGAAAGGTACATTTCCTGAAAGATTTTGGAAGATATTAAGGTAAAGTTACTGATATTTTCTGATTAAAAATATACCCTGCCAGTTGACTGTGCTATTTGATAAACTGTTTTCTCCGAATACATTGGGAGAAAATAGTTTAATAATTTAAATTTGTCAAGACAAGTGTATATCAACTGAATATGGCTCTATTTGAAACCTCAGTTCATAGTAAGATGTTATGGGATAAAATGATTTGCATGTTTCGTAGTCTCACACGTGGCAAGCGTTTGTTGGCACAACTGGAAATTCTGCCCCGGGATGTCTTCTATATAAAATCTCTAACGATAAACTGGTTACGAACGAGATCTACAACTCTGTGATAACTCGGAAACTTTGACTTGGACTAACACTGTTCATGGTATCCTTGAAGGCTTGTTTCCTGTCGATAATTGTTCCTCTGATAACCACTTTCAATCATCTGTTCGCAAAATTAATTCTGAATATTCTTCCGCCTGGAAATAGACCTTTTTTACATTACCTTAGTTGCAAGCAGCACTGAAAAAACTCGGCTTATCGAAGTGTCCTGGACGGATTTGTTCGAAAAGGTTGTTATAAAGAAGTTTGAACTGTTCTGTTATTTTTGTTTAACAAATATCTGTTGAATGGTGTCTTCCCGCGTTTGTGGAAAGCGGCCCTAGTGAAACTCATCAAAAAGCCGAGCAAGCCAGCTGCACATCTAAAATCGTTCCGTCATATTTCCCTTCTTCCAAACTTAGGTAAGCTATTTGAGCGAATGCTTTACCATTAAAATTACATATTTTTTTTCATAATCAGGAATCTTTTGACTCGCCAATTCGAGTTTATGAAGAAAAAATGATTAATAATGAGGATGCATTATTAAAACTAAAGAAATGTTAAAAACTTGGACTCTAATTACCATTTAGTTATATTTTATTGATTTTGAAGGTGCGTTTGATTCTGGGTGGTGGGAACGCATATTTGAAGCTCTGCGTGCTGTTAAGTGTTCATTGTAGTTTTATCAGGTCATCTGGAATTACTTCAGAGATAGATTTATCCAAGTATCATCTAAAAACCAGACAGTTAGTAGGTCTCTCTTGCGTAGATGCCCTCAAGGATCTGACCTGGCATTTCTGTTTTGGAACATTATTTTAAATAGATGGCTTATCAGGAAATATGAGTTCACCCACACAATTGTCTACGCAGATGACTTGGTTCTTATTGTTTCTGGATGTTCAAGAACTCAGCTTGAAACCAAGGGCGTCTAAAGTCCTTCTGGACCTAATTGCTTGGACTAAACAAAACATGCTTACAATATCTCAGGCGAAAACCGTGATGATGTCATTTAACCATCAGTTTAATCATAACCGCCCTCCTAGTATTAAGATTGATGACAAACAAATATCCTACGTCCGGAATTTGAAATATCTTGGTGTCGTTCTAGATACCGACCGACTAGACTTCACCTTGCTCATCAACAATCTTCTTGAGATGGTCCAAGAAATTTACAATGGCCATAGTGAGAATCTTTAAATCTGACTGAGGTCTTGGCAGTAAGATGCTCCGCTCTACTACAAAGCTGTATTTCTTTCGATTTTCGCTTATGGTTCTTCTATGGTTTGAGCGGGTTCAAACTGAACTCTCTTCAGCGCTCAATGCTGCTTTATATGCTACGTAACTGTAGGACTGTTTCTACAGATGCCCTACAAGTAATTCCGATGGAATTTGCTGGTATTACTGCAAACTGTTCAAATGATTTCAAGCAGGAAAAACGTGGTATCTGGCAAGATCATTGGACCACGTCATTCAAGAGTAGAATCACGTACAAGTTAATCGATAATGTACTGTTTGCTTCTGATCGGCAAATTTCATCTTGGTTCTATCCTAATAGCTACACGCCTTTTCTCATCACTGGGTACGGTTTCATCAAATAGAAATTTGTTCAGTTTGGTTAAGAAAATAATGACACTTGCCTTTGTCAGCAGCGAGATAACTGGACGCACGTTGTCTTCCACTGCCCTTATTATTGTGACATTAGAAATTCTCTACCGGAATATGTTCCGCAGCGCTCACCTGACAATTAAAAGTTTTGATTGAAACTGTCTCAGATTTCAACCATTTTCAACAGTTTTCTGTTGACGTTTTCAACAGAAGAAAAAGGCAGTTACTGACAACTTCCACGACTGTGTTTTTTTCTTGCATTCTGCTTGCCTTCCAGGATTATCCTTAGTAATACTGAAATTCACGAAGCCTTCAGCGACTATCTCTCTTATGGGTAACTAAAGAAATCTGCTGGCACCCACCGATTTAGCACTGCCTTCGGTAGTTGCGGGATCTGCCCCTTTTTAGGCAATTAAGTTAAAACAGCCTACCTCCTCGTGCTGAAGATGGATACATTTGCTGCTGCCCGGTTAAGGTGGCACGTACAAACCACATGTGATCTACATTTGGACATACTGCAGCATTGTATTAAGAATACAGTGATTACTGGAGGAGTTTAACTCTGTTCAAATTAATACGCCGCTATTGCATGTATATGCAGTAGGCCCTCGATTTAACGGACTAATTGGGGGAAGGGATGTCCACTATTGCCGAATGTCTGTTAAATCGAATGTATTTTAAAAACATATTAGTAACGAACTTACAATGTATAGGATGTATTAAACTGTTATAATGTATAAGTATGAATAAAATATTATAATCTACATGAGTAATTTATACACGCCACTAAACATCTGTAAAAATGAATTTACGACAAGAACCAAACTTTATTTTAATTAAACACGTCAAAAACTATGCAATGCAACTAATGCAGGCAGTGTTTCCATTTTTTTTTTCTTAAAGCTCACAAGAAGTTGTTTTCAATGTGAACATTAGTTTTTTTTTTCATTTAAATCCATTTTAGAGGGGAAAAATACTTAAATTCTTAAACTCCATTGAATAAAAAACATACAAACGTTAAAAAAGGTACATAATATTCAATATTAAATTAATTGAAAGAATCACAATTTTCAGAGTCAGAAACAACTGTCATATGGGAGAGGTGTTAATTCCTTACTGGTAGAGGGTTCTGGTGAAAGAGGACCAGTTGATGAAGCGGGTGGTCTTGAGAAATCAAAGCTCCAGTTGTCTTACACCTTGGTGCTGCTTCTTTATTACTGTAGATGGAAAGTCTCTGGAATGTTCATAACAAGGAAGCAAATCAGGGTCTGATGATGATTCAATATAATGTATGATGTCATCAATATGCTGTATTATAACAGACAAGTTAGGGTGAGGTGCAACTGATTCTTCGTTTTTGTCATCGTCCTCTTTTCTCCATGAAGAACATTTTCCGCAATCTCTACCTCAGAAAAAATTGGATAGCCCGGATCACCATTTTCGAACCACTGTTCAACATCATTCTCAGTTGCATTTTTGTTGCCGGCCCATAGTGTCCCGAAAATTAGACGCCTCAACTCCCTCAAAGTCCATTTCAGGTTCTACAGCGTACACAACTTCCAAGCATTGGCCAAGGTAGTAATCATCATATCTTTCCATACAGCTGCTAAGTTGAAGATAGCAGATATGATGTATGCATGTAAATTTTGCAGTGTCCTGGTGCCTCTTGTATCTTCTGCGTCTTCTGTTTCTTTTAAAACAACTATCACCTGTTCTTATACAACTTCTTACATGCAACGATTACACCCTGATCCATCATCGGCTGTATCAATGAAGTAGTGTTAGGAGGCAGAAAAACACATTTAATTCTCCCATCTAACGTATTGTTGACCATATTTCTTGTGGGGTTGCGTTGTGGTCTATCAGAACGAATTGTTCTTTCAGAACCAGCATAGGGAAGGACCATAGTCTGGAGGATCGCATCTCGCCTGCATGTAGTCAGGGTGGAGTACACATTCTTTGACCTACAAAGCCCCCGGAGGTCAGGGGGAATGTTATCATCTTAAATGATAATATTCCATTAAATTAATAAAGTGCTCTCTCGCTCGCTCTCTCTCTCTCTCTCTCTCTCTCTCTCTCTCTGAAATAGATGATTAATAAAATAAATACGAAAATCAACTGATATCAAAAGCAGTACCAAATTAAGCATGAAATCAGAACAACTGTTTTGGATCAAAAGCGATGGAATTAATTTTTGAATCTCCCTCATAAAAATTCTCATCCGTCGAGAGAATAACTTCTTTATGATTTCAGAAGGAATATAAGTCCGCATATGTATTGTCATATTAAGTTAGGAGCTCCAATTCAGATAGGTAGAAAACAGTTCTGAAATTCCAACGTAGAATGCAAATTGGTGAATGAAACGAATCGATCAACGGATACAGTATTGTTTTATTCAACGAAAGTATCTCACTTTGTCTTTGTTCATTCAAAATGCGCTTAAATACATCTACATGTTTTCGAAAGAATAGAAAATAGAAGTGAAAGCCTAACAGTTAAAATATTGTTCCTTTTAAATGAAAACCACTGCGAACGAGAACTTGTGAGACGGTAGGATGTAAGCGCATAATAAATGGACGGGAAAAAGTTAGAGCAATCCTTAAGGTTTTCGTGATATCTTCAGAGTATAGCGTATAAAAAGCAAGTCTTTAGCTGTTGGTAAAGGATTTTAAGAAATAATTTACTGGCATTGTCTTATCTGTGTTTTCTCTTCTAGCGGATACTTTGTCAGAGGTCTCTAAGGATCTGTTACTCGATAAGTCTACTTCATAAACGTCGGGTCTTTTGCTATCTGCACTTGCTGCTCTTTTCGTTTTTATTCCGATCATTTGGAGCTCATTTCGATGCCTCTTCCTATTGTCCCCGTTATACGTGTAGGACGTATAAAACGAATATCGTCTTTGGCTTTCAGATAATGATCTTCTCTTATGATCCCTTGTACTCTATTTGTCAATATTACATGCACCATTTTCCTCGAAATGGGAATGAATGGCCGGTTTGTTTCTTTTGGATTTTGTACTTTAGTGAATGTCATAACTTGCATTTCGTTTCCCCTCAGTTCTTGTATGTTTCCCCCAAAGTCCATTTGGTCTTCGGCATACATTGCCAAGAAGAGATTTATTTTTAGTACTGTTC
Organism: Mastigoproctus giganteus; assembly: GCF_048544385.1. Classification (NCBI taxonomy): domain Eukaryota; kingdom Metazoa; phylum Arthropoda; class Arachnida; order Uropygi; family Thelyphonidae; genus Mastigoproctus; species Mastigoproctus giganteus. Next base: position 69,102,030 of record NC_143576.1, read on the forward strand.
TGTAATTCTATTCTTTGAGAATGTATATTGCTTTTCCATTCACTTTACGTGCCGTTTATTTTATTGGAATGATTTTAAAGAAAGTGCGGACTGAAATATTTCTTTTAATGTTTGAACTTGTGAGATGGTTTCTGTGATTTCACTTACTATTGAGCGATGAACTAGAATACCATAAATTTGACGATTCCGTATATTTCCTTAGTATTCTAGATATTTTAGGTTTATATTTTCTATAATTTTAAGTTAAATCTTCCAGATTTCTTCTTTAAATAGAAGATTTATTTAGAGCAATTATTTCTCCTTTAGCTTTGTTGGAAAGACGTAATATTTTATTTTGGGAGCAAAACATTAAAATAAAATAGGATTCAACCAAAGTTGAGTGTTTTTTATAACAAATATCAATTTAAATCGAGTTTGATTCCATGGTAACAGCTGGTTGGAGTTGAAAACAGCAGAAAAATAGATAAAGATAGCTTGGAATCTATGGATGAAGGGTTCATTTTACTTATCTGAGTGAATAATGATAACTTAAATCATCTTGTTTATAAATAAAGGACACGAATTTAGTGTATTTCGCCCATTTACTTATTCTGAGAAAGGGTAGAAATAAACTAGACATCAAAGCACTTCTTATGATTAAATAAATTAGCCTTGCCTGCAGATAAACCCTGTGGATTATCTCAGTCATGTCTTCTTTTGCTACAGAAGGAAAGTTGTGGGATTTTGCATGTTGCTGAGTGATCCATCAATTTAAAGTGTCACGAAAACGTACCTGCTGCGAAAATTCTCGTATCAAACGTTAACTATAGCTACCCTAGAAAATTGTGCGATATTGTATTGTGTAAGGCTTGCCTTGTTAAAGTAAATTTTAAAATGGAATTAGGAATTTGTTTCCTTAATATCTGTATCATTGCATGTTATAGTAACGTGTGAAGTGAGATTCCAGTAACTTGAAAGTAATGATAGTCATTCAACCAAGGTATGGTCATTATAAACAGACGATGGCAGCTAACGGTTAAGTGGATTTTGAAATGCGTCTGTTGATTCCTCAACAAAAGCATTGCAAAATTCCTACCAGATGTATGATATTTCTGCCAAAACAAGGTTTGTCAATTTTCACAAATCGGAAGTAGCACAATTAGTTATTTGTTATCAGAAATAGAGTAACATCGAAGGTTACCCATTAACCATAGATACCTGTATACTTCAGAAGTTGGTTAAAACATTGTCGTTCAGATTCTGGTGGGTCATAATAGTAGTACAACTTCTAGTAATGTCAGTAGACATAGGTACCTCGAGAAGGAAACTTTCTACCTCAAACAGGTTATGATAATATACAGTTGATATTGCCGAACACAAACAAAGTCTGTTTTTGACTTCAGCTGTGGTATCTAGTGGTATAAAATCTTTAAACTTCCGGAAGGTAATTTATATCCCAAAATGAAGATTGACCATAACAGACAACAGAATGTCTTCTCCTAATGAGGTACATTTTCATCTACGTGGTGCAATCAATATACAATCCCCGCAGCGGACAAAGTAAGCTCAAATAACTGCTGGAAGGGAATGTTCCTGCGGAATTGCGATAACGTCTTTGTAAATATTATTTATAGGAAATAAAAGGGTGTCATTTTCGCAAGAATATTGGTGGTATTGCTTGGTTGCATTAGGAAGTTTGGAATTGTTTATTCATCCAAGAGATGAATTAGATCCTGCAATCTCATAGCCTTTTGAAAGTAGGATGGATTTCCTTTTGAGGGGTTGTATTCAAGTACTTTTAGGTAGTCATTTAACTTAATCTGAGTGCTCTGGAGTATGTTATTCGATCCGTTGCAGTACCTGATGATGTTCTGATATGATACAGGTCTTGTTTACGTTAAAAGCTACCAGTCGGTGCCGGCGTCCACCAGTCGCGTGAGCGTGACGGAAGAGTGATTGTTTTGACGCTGTTGTGGCTATAAAATTCTGGCACGCGTTAGCAATATGATGGAGAGATCAATGGTGTAATATTTTCGACTCTGCCAAGGGATCGATGATGATACTGCGAAGACACTTGTTAATGTCTAGGAAGTTGAGGACGCAACTGTTGTGTTTGAGCACGTTTAGGCTGATTTAAGTCAGAACATGATATAAGCATAAACTTTGTTTCTGGATATGAGTCAAGGGTCATCGGTTTCAACAAATCGGAGAATCTTAATATATTCTGTCCACTAGTCGATAGAATTGTAGTTTGGTTTAAGTGAATTGAGTTGGGAAAAACGCATTAGTCAGCAACGTGTCTGGGTTTGGTTTGGAAAAGAGAGGCAAGATTGAAATCCTCAGTGTATTTTATAGTGAATCTTCAATTCTCATAGTATATGTTATGTTATAGCGGTGTAAAATCGATTACGAATCTGATATGAAGCCAATGATCCTGGGCTAATTGATTAATTTATTGTGGTTAGTAAATTGTTAGTCACGTTACTTCCATACTCAGTGGTAGTTAATTGGAAATGCCGCCCAACGGTTGTAAAAACCTCCACTTGCTGAAAAACAATCTTATTCATCTCTGCGTGAACCACCTTAGATGATTTTAGGTATGCAGCTTGGGCCGTACAAAAATTCCTGGATATCAAAGTGGGCCCGGGTGCTTGATCCGTCAATTCTCATTCCAGAAGTATTGACATCTGGCTGCTCTGTTAACCAAAGAACTGAGTAAAGACCCACTGAACTGTCGCCAAGCATAATGGAACCATAGATTCATGTTTCTTCATTATCTTGAAATGTGCACAGTGTAATGGAACCAGGTTTAGTTTGGCCAAACAGCGCTTTTCCAATGTTTTCCATCCGATGATCAGGGTCTTTCATCTAGTATTTCTTTTTATGACTTGCAACCATTGTTGTGTAGTTCTGGTATACATAGAAGGAATCGGTGCTCATCCTGTAGCAGCCACATGCAGCAGTAAAAGTATTCAGTGCAGTCCAGTTTCACGGAGGTTTATTTAGGGAGATCTACCTATACTGCGATACCATTCTTATCAATATATGCAGAGGACATTGTCCAGTAATCTCAGAACACATATTTAAGGTTTATTGCTAGTTTTCCCTGTGTTGGACGATTGACCTCAATTTTGTTATCTCTCCATTGAGTATTACCTCTAGACTGTCGTGCTCGATCATATCACTGCGGGATTGAGATATCTGCTTTTGCTTTCTACACCTATACTAACATTGCACTTTCAAAATGAGTCTCTGCCTCTTGGTTTCTCCAGTATACTGTCCCAGAGTACGCAAATCACCGAGAAAAGTCTTTTGTACCCCTCTGTATTACATAGATAGCATCGCAGTTGTGCGTGAAATTTTTGTTTTTAATAGGATGGACTGTCTGAGAAATTGTCCACAGGTGTACTATAATCACATCGCTCCGTCTTCTGACCACAATAGGCCAATATTCATGACCATTGTATATTGTTTCTTCTGACTAAAGATTGGTTGTACAAAAGTAAACGAGCAAATATTTATTTTTTTAAATATTAACCATTAGAAATCATCCTGGGAGACAACAGTAGGCTAGAAGAGTGTAACTTACAGAGTACGGTGCAAGTTATCGTATACACAGGAGCAGACTACCTTATTATTAAGAAATTCGTATAAAAAACGAAGACCAGCAATCATTCTCCTTTGAGAAAACTGGCACAGTGGGTACCTTTTTTAATTCTTCATAACGATCTTTGTAAAAAGTGAATCTCGCCATCTAGTTCATTTTGTTTATTTACGGCGAAAGGACCGCATCTAGTCTGAGAAACTGTTTGATAGTGTCACGTTCATTTTTTTTTTTTTTTTCAAGAGAAATCGCGACATTTGGACCGAGGAGACCAGGTAATGTCAGCATAATCAAATATATATTGCACTAATATGACCAAGCAAGGACGAGCCTAAAGAGTGTTCCTTGAACCAGCTGGCTAACTTTCGAAAACCTTTATGGATGATGTTTTGGGCAAAGAAATTACTATTAGGTGTGGAGTAGCCAAAGATCTTTACAGGAATCAACTCCAAATAAAATGATGCAATTGCTAAAATTATCGTATTTCGTAAAAGGAGGAGGTGGGATCACAGAGACAACGCGCAGCATTTAGCTGTATCTGGGAAGAGCCACGATTATTATTTTTTAATTTTTCTTCTGAGTGTTGCTGATTTAGTAATAAGAGGGGTTAAGTGACTTCTCTCTTAAGTCAGCGTGTTCGTCATTGTTGTTTTTAACCTATTGCTGGCTGATTTCTGAAAAATAATTTTAATTACCCGTATTTATGCGATATCCTTTTCTAATCGCCCTTTTACTGAATGAACATTATCTGAGATAGTTATTAGAGCGAAATGATTGCTTCTGTTTAATATTATCGGAAAGTAGAACTCATTAAACGAAAATGTAGTCTATTAAAAACTTCTGTCCTATTTTTAGTCCACGGTGAATGATCAGCATGGGGGAGAGGGATCGGTCTGCCAGATGATAAAAATAAAATCTCAAACGATTTTATTTTGAGAAGTATTACAAGTAATTCTAAATGACTCGCGTGTTACAGAAATTATTTGAAGAAAGAAGCTTGACAGGAAAGTAGCAGAAAGCTAACAAAGCAACAGGTAGAAGGAATAACAGTTAAAAGATGATAAAAATTGTTTTTGAAAATCCAATCATCGCAGTAAGAGAGAAGAAAAAATCGGTTGTCTAAATTTTAAAGAGAAACTAGTTACTGTAGTAGGAAATAGTTATTTTGTAACTCAAACGGCAAGTTCTCGTGGATTTTAAGGGGAATCTACCAAAGCTCAAAATGTTGAATTATTTTAAAGACATTTCTTATGAAATGTCATTCGAAATCACATTGTGATGTTATTCGGAAACGCGATCGGCAGAGTTCAAACACTTTTTTTTTTTTTTTTCCCTGTAGCAATGCGGTTGCTTGTAAGCCTACATAATCGAGGTTGCTTGTAAGCCCTGACATAATCGAGGCAAAAAAAAAAAAAGGGCTTCCAACCAAGTGGTTTAGAGATGATTGAAACATAATCCCGTTTATTAAAGAGCTCTACTCATTTTGCTATTCGCACTTCCTATATCTTTCTTGAATGTAGCAAATTAAATTACTGCCTTCTCCTTGTAAGTCCAAAAGGCTGTTGGGTAAAAAAAAAATATATATTTATAAATTACAGCTGAAGATGTTTGGTGGCTGATTTTTAACAATCTAAACTTCAATTTAAGTTAGACTTTTTTTAAACTTTCAAAACCAGTCTGATAATTTATTGTAGTTGCATTCGAATTAAATAAAAGGCTGCTCGGATTTTGGTTTTGATCTTAGCATTAGCATTAGTAGAGGCATATGATGCAAGAAAGCAAGCTTATTCAGCATCAGCCAAAAAAAAAAAAAAAAACCCTCTCCCATTTCACCCCTCCGTTCGTTCGAAATACCTGTCCAGTTGAGCTTTAAATTTGTTTAGGCTATCAACTTCAACAACAAGTGATGGAAGTCGGTTCCACCAACCAACCACCCGCTGGCCAAAGGCAAATTTCCGCACATCTATCCGACATCCGTCCTTCCTCAATTTGAATTTATGCCCTCTGAGGTGATTATTCTGAGAAAGATGAAGAATCCCATTGGCATTGAGCATGCTCAAACCATTCAAAGCCTCATACACCTCTATCAGATCACCTCGCCGGTGCCTAGTCTCCAGACTCTAATTTGCAAAACTTAAGCCTTTCTTCGTAAGAGCAACCCTTTGTTCCATTTACTAATCTTGTTGCCCTTCTCTGTACCCGTTCCAGCAGCTCTACATCCTTCTTGAAATGAGGCCTCCAGACCTGTATACAGTACTCAAGATGTGGCCTAACCATTGCCTTATACAAGGGAATAATCACCTCCTTATCCCTGCTAGAAAAATTCCTGTATATCATTGACAAGACACCATGAGCTACTCTTGCAGCTCGTCTGCACTGCTCAGAGAACTTCATATCTGCCTGCACAATTACCCCCAGGTCCTTTTCATTCTCCACTACTGTCAGTGTAGTACCGCAGAGTTGATACATTGCTCTGGGGTTACTGTTACCCATATGTAGTACTTTACATTTGTCAATGTTAAACTTCATTTGCCACCTCTCAGCCCATCTGTTCAACCTTTCCAGATCCTGTTGCAGCAGCATAGCGTCAGTAGTGTCCTTAACGACCCTGCCAACCTTTGTATCATCTGCAAACTTAGACATTAAACTTGATATCCCATCATCAATATCATTCATAAACACCGAAAACAACAATGGACCCAACACTGAACCTTGAGGAACTCCACTAATAACATTAGTCCACGTTGAGCAATGTCCATTGATTACCACTCTCTGTCTTCTGCCACTCAACCATCCCCTTATCCATAGCAGCAATTTGCCTCCAATGCCACACTGCTCCAATTTGTGCAGCAGTCTTCCATGTGCAACAGTATCAAAAGCCTTTCTAAGATCCAAATATATAATATCAAAGTTATTCCCTGCATCCAGTTCTTTTGTGACTACATCATAGTATCCAATCAAATTGGTCAGGCAAGACCTGCCCTTAACAAAACCATGCTGCGTCTGAGCTATAACGGAATTCTTGTCTAGATGATCCTGCAGTGCTTCTTTAACCAGTGCCTCCATTAATTTACCTGGAACAGAAGTTAAACTAACAGGTCTATAATTACTTGTGTCAGCCTTTGATCCTCCTTTGTGAATTGGGGTTACATTTGCACATCTCCAGTCTATGGGTACCTCCCCTGAGTCCAAAGAAGCTCTCATAATTATGGCTAGGGGTTTGCATACTTCCTTTGCTGCCTCCTTTAATATAACTGGATAGATCCCATCCACCCCAGGTGCCTTTTTTATGTTTATCCTCAACAATCTCTCCTCCACTTTCCTCTCAGTTATTACAAAATCATCCAGCTCACTGCCAATGTTTACTTTACCTACATCATTCTCCTTCCTGAATAACTCCTCATGCGTGAATGTAGATGCAAAATACTCGTTTAGATTGTTAGCCACCTGAGCAGGATCCTCAACTGTTGAACCATCAATATCCAGTGGACAAATCTGATTCATCCCTTTCCTTCTCGAGTTCAAGTATGTCTTGACTTGAAATTTCGGATAGACTTAAAACTATGAATAAAAAAGAAACAATCTCACTATTTTGCGACGAAGGAAACTTCTTTTTGGAATTTCAATCCTTTGCCTTGATGGTTTTTCGAAGAAGGCATGTACTTCTGCAATTGGAGCAGACCCATTAGGCTAGAGAGGAAGGGCTGATATAGATCTCCAACGTTATTCTTAACGTAATCAGGTCAATCGAATACGTATCAGTTGACCTCTAGCTATCAGTACGGAAGTCTTAATTGATTGGGTTAGGCATAGGGCGTGCGGTACCGTTCCGATTGACGGTGGGTTGCTTACCCTTAAATAACATCATTCTTGGCATCTGTAAGACGGATAAAAGTTCTCATATCCTTGAGGTGATGGATGTTTATCTGGACTGGGCAGCTCCTTGAGGTGCTGGGTACGGTTTTTACTGGATTGGTCAACTCCTTGTGCTGTTCAGTTGTGGACTGGCAAAATGTGCGGATGGAGTGCAGTTCTTATATTTGTGAGAGTGAGCTGGATGAAGTTCAGACATTAAAGTATACACCAAATGGCTGTATTAGTCATTTTCTGCATAATCATGTAAAAATTATCTGTAATATTGTATGTGAAGAGTATACGAAGTCGCTTTTCTGTTCATTTTCACGTAGCTAGTAAGTTCCTAAAGTTTCTTTCCACAATAAGACTTAGGAGACCGAATAAATTGGAAACAAATACAGTACTAGTATTTTACTTAGATACACCTGATCATAAAGAGTAAAATCTTCAAAATCACGAACTTTCTCCATTTGGCCGCCAGCACTATGAGAAAATAGTTCGTGCCCAGTTGAACAGGTGGTTACGAACTTTTAAATGAATATATTAGATTGATTATTTATTCGAATATAGTGCAACATTGTGTAACACTTTGAAAATTAGGAGTATATTTCTGTGTATGAGAAATAAATAAATTTATGTTGAATAGACTTCATTTATTTTCAAAGCAAACGTTACTTTACGGTCTGAAATAATTTTAACTCGGGATTTTAAGCATAATTTCAGAATATTATTATTATTACATCGACATCACAACATCGAAAGTTGTTATCGCTTTGATAAAGGCTATTATAATCTTCGTTCAAAATATATGGAAATAAACATCCTTTTGAGGATCTGTCACTATTTGCAAATTTGAGTTCAATCGAACTGCCAATAAGTTACGAAATGCTTATAGTTTCAGGATCTGTCATCGTTTCAAAATGAGACACTTGATATAAAGCGCCTTCATCAAAGCACCCTAGAATCCCATCCTCAAATACACCTACATGGACTGCAAATTTTGTTTGCATACGAGCATGAAGACAAAAGTTATTAGCAGAATGAACAGATCTTATTAAAGCCTTCCTTTTAGTTTTAAAATTAATCTAAAAGGGTCGGTGTTACCGAAGATATTTTTATTGTACTAGGGGTGGTTCCTAGCAGCCTTTGACAACGCCGCCATTCACGAAATACAAGTTAAAATTTTGAATATCATGCAGAAAATACAGAGAATGAGATGTAATAACATGCAAACAAAAGCAATATATGCACAACAGATGCAGTCGCATATATTGTGCAGATAGCTTTTGTGTGCGCGTGCTGAGAGAGGAGCTTCGAGCCATACTATGCCGACTCCGCTGTACGTTTGAGGATACTTTACCCCAGAAAAGCTGATCAGTGTGATGGTGAATATGTTTGCGTAATGTGGTGTGCAGTGCATTATCTAAGTTCGATAGATAAGACTTTTTCCCTTCACAAAAGTTCATAAGGTTTTCACGAGTCAGGAATGGAGCTGAACGTCACAAAGCGGATTATGGCTCAATTCGTAGTGAACTCCAAACAGAAACTTAAAAGGATTGGGGTTTGTATTTTCTTTCTCTGAAATGTAGAAGTTCGTAAGTCATTGGCGAACTTTCGCATTTCATCACAAAAGGAAAGGATTTAGTGAAGAGCATTGTCTAATGCAATGTAAGGGTTGCTTGCGATAATTTATTTACTACTCCGATACTGTAATACAGTGAAACTTCCCTTTAACGGACAGCCATGGGAAACGAAAATGTGTCCGTTAGAGAGAAGTGTCCGCTAACAAGAAGTCTGAGGGAGAAAAAAAAAAAAAAAAAGAAAGAAAAATCGTTAAACATTTAATGTAAAATTAAAATATATACAGATTTTGCACAATATTTTTGTAAATAATATACATACAATTGTGCTATGCATATTATGACTTTATCTTAAGAAAAATACATACAGTAATCACTTATTTTCTTCTGCACCTTCTTCCGGCTGATAATTTTGTTTTCAACATTTGTTTGGAGTGAAGAAACCATCGAAAGTTTCAGTATCTTCTTCAGCGGCGAAAAACATTTTTAAACGATTGATTTGTATGAGCGCTTCTATTTTCATCGGTGGTTCGTCGTTAATATGTTCTTCGTCAGAATGACCTCCTTCCATTTCTTCATCCTCATGAGGAACTTCTTGAAAAATATCGATGATAATGTCGTTGATATCTAGAGCACCATCTTCTGTAGTGAGGTTTGCGTCTATATCTTTGTAGCCAGGGTCACTTGTGGCGGAAGTATCGTACATTATCAATAGATGTTGAAGTTCTTGTTCTTCTTGGTGCTCCACATTGCTCTTCACAACTTCAATTTTTGCGTTTGAGAAGCCAGACTTTACGAAACAGTTCACAACAGTTTGTTTTCTAATTGCGTTTACTGAAGAGGAAATCCATTGAATCGCATCCAGGATGCTGATTTTCTTTGCAAGGTCACTCGCACATGTTACATCGTTCATGTTTGCAATGAGATGTCTTAAAACACGTTTTCTGTAGTGAAGTTTAAATTTTTTTTATTATCCCTTGATCCAAGGGCTGACACTCTGCAGATGTGTGTGGTGGCAGAAAAATGATTTGAATGTTGGACAATTCAATGTGCGGGTGAGATGCAGCATTATCCATGAAAAGAATAATTTTTCTGTTTTGACGAATCATGTTTTGGTTAAAGTGACTTATCCATTCGCTCATGATATCTCGTGTCATCCACGCTTTTTTATTAGACTTCCAATCAACATCCAAAAGATTCAACTTTATGCCCTTGAAACAACGAGGATTTTGTGCGTTTCCTATAACAAGAAGTTGTTCGAAGTCTCCCAGCATATTTGTACACAATAGTACAGTCAAGCGTTCCTTAGAAATTTTTCCGCCCTGGCATTTTCGTTTTTTAGACTCATTGTTTTTTCAGGAAGAGCTTTAAAAAACAACCCTGTTTCGTCACAGTTGTAAATATCCTTAGCTTCAAAATCACGACATAAATCTTCCAATTTGACGGTCCACTCTGTCACAACCCCAGAATCAACAGATCCACCTTCACCACTTAGGGTTTTCCAAGAAATTTTATGCCGAGTTTGGAACTTGTCTAGCCATCCCACAGAAGCTTTGAACTCATTTACTCCCATAGATTTCGCAACCTCCAAAGCCTTTTTCCTAATAATACGCCCATTAATGGGACTTTTTTTAGCACGTGCGCGACAAATTTGAAGTCCAACAGTTTTCGGGAATGATTTTTGAACCTGATCATTTCCGTGTTGCCAAAATTGTTTGAGCAGTTCATTTTTTCTTTAGGATGTCGCTTACCTGCGTCTTCCCGATTTTGAATTTTGCAGCGAGATTGCGAACACTTTTTTTTGCCGATCATACGCATTAATGAGTTCGACTTTATCTTTTAAAGTTAAATGTTTACGAAAAGACATTGTGCACTTCACACGACACTGAACAAAACTGAAACTGAAAAGACTAAAGGCCGACCATATTCTCCCTCCCCTGCACACACCGAATTCATCAGAAGTTTTACACGTGCCTTAAAATTCTTGAAAAAGGGTTGAGAACCGCGACGTAAACCTTGATAAAATTCAGAAAATCGGAAATAGAAAATAAACACACGATTGAGGCAACGTGGAAGAAACGTTCCTAGAAAAAGGGCCGTGAGCTCGCCCGCTCCCCGTTATGGGGAGATCAAATTAAGTGCTAATCTAAACGAAACAGTGCAGATTGCCTGTCCGCGTCCGTTACAGAGAATGTCCGCTAGACAGAAGCTGCAAACACGTTAAAACCAATGGAGGTGAGTTGGGGAATTTGAAAATGTCCGTTGTAGAGAGGTGTCCGTTAGAAGTTGCACTGTACATAAGTTAATAGCACGTCTCTTTAAGGAAACAGGAGCAATGTAATTGGTGTGGAAGCTTTGCTGAGTTCCACCTTTGTGTAATGAATTCTACTCGTCTCCATATGTGAAGCGTATACGGAGTCACTTTTCTGTTCATTTTCACGAAGTTCGCCAATTTGCATCAAAGGGTTCACGAATGTATCAAAGGAAAACAAATGGCAAATTTGTGAGGGGAATATAAATAACTGAGAATATAAATAACTGAAATAACTGAGGGCGAACCGTTGTGATCAGATGGGCAGAAGATGAAAATGTATGAGACGTAAGGTGTATAGTAATAAAAGCTGGTGCAGAGTAAGACGCGATAAAACCTGAGACGAGTGAATGGGGATAATGTCACTTGGGTCAAGGGCCAAATTTCAAATACAAATATTCAGGCTTTCGGCTGTTTATATAAATATTCGGATCGTATATAAATATAAACGATTCCGAATTTTGAATAAATAAATGCGAAAACAGATGGAATGTTTCACATGTATTAGCAAGCATGTACGAACTTCAAGGGATCAAAAGAGTACTGTTTTTAAGAAGTAAATCACATTATCTGGTTTCCGTAGCGGGTTGATCAATAGACCGCAAGCAATATTTCAGATATGAACTCCTAGAATTTTGACATTAAATTGTTTGTGTAATTTATTATACGTTAAAAAGTTGCAGTTTAATGTTTATTTAAGCAGCACAGTTTCCACTGAAAAACCAACTCAATTATGCTAATATGTTTATATCTTTATAGTATCTTTATTTCATAATCAGTTTTATTTTTTTTATTTATAAGCATAAAAATAAACAAAAAAAAACCTCCCTCATCGTTCATAGTCGAATTTGTTGGACCTTGGCGTCCTTCTCCGTCCAGTGTGTGGAGCACGGCGTTTATAACCACTGTTCTAGCCACGAAGACCGAACCAGTAGTTGGCGGAGCGGCCACAAGTAAGGAGGTTGTGGGTGCGAGCCCGTGCGCTACTATGCCCGCATTGCAAACCGTGCCACAGCAAATCTGATTTCCCAATGTGTTTGCAGTCATTATGAATATGCTAACTCTTGTAGCCTCGGCTGTATTGAGAATAAACGGAAATCTATTTGGTTTATTTAAAGTTCCGTGACGTATCTTTTTGTGTGGAGCCCAATAAAACAAGTAATGTAAAGAAGTCCGCTTCTCAACACGCTTATTATGAGTTATAGTGATCGTTGTCCGCTGCCACACACACAGACGATAGCAGATTTGATAGGTTCATGAAAGAACGTACGTATAACGGCCGTACAATAACTTTTGGATTACATCTCTGCAAGATCCCACTGTACGTTTCATTTTCCGTACATTTTCAACTGTACTGATGCCGATGCCTTCTGATATTCCAGCATTCGATGTCGAGAGTTTCCTGTTCCGTCAAACGGTGACAATTATACCTTATAATCCACTTTAGACATCTAGCTCCTCCTTCACCTTATGTTTTCCGCCGCAGTCCCATCTGTTGTGGATATTTTCCGGTCGTTTTGGTATCCATTCCAAAGTCTTGAATGACAAGAAAATGGACACATTCTTCTTTGGAGATTCTGTCCGTTCTCCATTGTAGCGAACTGATTTGAGCTGTAGGCCTTTTCCAGCCGGTGTTGGGAGGACAGTGATTATAACCGTTATGCTATTGCGAAGACTAAGCCCGTGGTTAGCGGTTCACAAGGTTTTATAGCGATTTTCTGGACACGTGACACTCCATATCTCTTCCCTCTATTTTTCGCATAGATTGTTGCATATAACCTACTCCTCCACTACTAATAAAGTGTCCATTGAGCGCATATTGCCACATGCCGGTTTATTAATTAATAAAAAATATAAATATCGAGCTATAATTCTTGTTTCAAAAGGCAGTACACGTTTCCTTCATTACAGAAACTTGCTCGGCGTTCCTCAAGTAACTCAAAGTTAGCTAGCCACTCAGGACGACCTTCACGGTTTCTTCTTTGCATTGCACTAGGGGTTTTTCATCTTACAAAGATGAAAAATAATAAAATGATCTTGTAATATGTGCTTTTAGCAGGCGTGGCAGAACGACTCTTAATGGCTTTGTTTGTCTTGGCTGCTGCTGTTGTTAGGGGGTTGGGGGGAGAAGCGGTATTGATGATATTATATCACGGCACCAAAATACTGTTTCCGCGGTCGGCTATGAAAACAAAGTCGGCCTGCACGTGACGTTCTTGTGGAGTCGTATGATGATGAGCTCCGCCATGTCACCTAGCGGTGCATATGCGATGCACAAATAAGCGTTTTACCTATTAAACAACCGGGATCTCAACCTCCTCGGACGCTGTTACATAAACAAAAAAATCGTAAGAATAAACTGGTCACGTGTAAATAATATGCTGATTAAGAAAAAAAATATATATATAATAAAAAAAATACATTAACAGTATATTTCACATACGATACAGGCAGCTGAGGCCTGGCCCATAATCTGACATTTTATGTGATTGCCCCTTCAAAAATTTAGGGTACATTAATAATAGGAGTTGGACATTAAAATGACCATTGGAAAATTACGAAGCATTGAAATTGGGTTCCAAATATCGGGCTAGACAAAATAAGGACACTGTAGAGGATGATATTAAGGGTAGCCTCTGCTGTCAGTGAGATGGCGCTTGTGATTGAGAACTTCTTTCTCGAAAGAAGTTTAACAAATACAAGTTCGCTCCTAGTTAGCTACATTAAAGTCATTATTAAAAATGTCAGATTTCACAATTGGCCTGAATACGACCTCGAATCCTGATTAAATGGAGTGACTGCTCAAGTCGAAGATGCTGTGACCCACTTCGGTTGCTGCCATGATAAGTGCACTGAAAGTGGAATGGCACCAGTCATCATTAAATGGACAAAAGTTTTCCGCGAACGATGTGTCACTGTCCAGGCCACGACGAACTGTCTATTCGGAACACGTTCGATTTTCTAAGTTGCACTGATCCATGAAGAATGAACATAAAACCGCAACGAGCGGTGAGTTAATAAGGATCGTCATCCCCTAAGTGCAATTGGCCGCTATTAAAAGCCATTATAGAACGTCGGTGCAAGTCCCGTGCATTAACCTAAACAATCCTGCAATATACAATATGCACTATTTGTCAAATTGCCTCTTATGAAATTGTTTGCAATTATAACACTTTACACTTCTCTAAAATTTGGGAATTAAGATTTTTTATTCCTCTAATAGGAAATGAAAAATAATCTAAACAATTTGAGTCTAGTGCCAACTCCTTCGATAGAAAATATAAAAGTTTGAGTTCGTGTCTAATTGGAAATGAAAATTAATCAAATCTCTCTCAGTAGAAGTTATCAGAAGTTATCTTGAATTTAATGAATGCATACAAGTGCTATGTAATAAAGACATCTCAGTCACGTATCACGCATTGCTTCAAATTTTGCAGGTGTTCTTCGCATTCTGAAACTAATTCAAATACAGTTTTCTCAAGGATTATACTGTAATTTGAAGAAGTCTCTTTCGCGTCCCATTTATTGACGACTTAGCAGTTGCTTTCTACTCCCGGTAATTTTAGCTGTCAAGGAAACGTGAATCGCCCTTGGGGTAACTCCCAGCCTATTCGAGGAAAGAATGGTAGTGAACGAATAATGGAGTGTTTGGAAGCACAGAAAACATTTTGTAGGCCGTCAAATAGTTGTAAGAGATGATTCTGAGCTCATGAGTATAAGGAAGAGCTGTTCGTACTTTGCATTTTGTACTTAAGAAGCTTATACTAAAAGCAATGCACAAAAGCGGTTAACTAAAATGAATTTGTTATAACATAATTTACATTATATATCTTCAATGTAGTCTCCTTCACGCCTTATGACTGCCTTCCCAACTGCACTCAAAGATTCTAAATGACAGGAATGTTTAGTTCCTTAAGCTTGGGGAAGGTAATCACAAGAATTCCCATCAAGACTAAGATGGCGTAGATGGGTGCTTCCAATAATTACTTCAGTTTATGTACAAAGTCGCATGTCTATAATTATTATAAAACTTTCCTTTATGGGATTTTTCTGCCACGAGATTGGGGACAACGAACTATGGCGTGGTTGGTTGTCTGGTTACTTTTATTATTATTATTTTCAGTTTATTAACTCAATGTTCACCCCCTGTACAGCTAGTGTGCTAGGAGGGTGTACAGAAATTTTGAAATATACATTATACACTTTTATACAAATTTTCAGATCTTTACAATATAATTATTGTATTGTAATTATTATTAAATAGATATATACATTTACTTAATGGTATTCACTTTGAAATAGACGGCCTCCGTAGCCGAGTGGGCAGGAGCGGGAGTGCAGTAGCACACGCTCTTTGAGTAGTAGACCGGGGTTCAAGCCCCTGCCTGCTGAATACGGTCGATCTGCCAACCCGCACTGGACCAGCGTGGCAGATTATGGTCCATCTCCCTCAGCATGAATTGTTGAGGAGGCTTCCACCCTGCAGTGGGTTGATAATGGCTGCACTTTACTTTTTTTTTTTTTTTTACTTTGAAATAACAAATCTTAATAATTCAAGAGTTACACAGGTTGACTTATACTTTTCTTCAGCAACTAACATGGCAGATTTATCTATTTTTCATTATATTATTGCATTTAATTGTTCATATCATACAAATTTCTGATAAAAACTGCCCAAATTTCACAGCAGTCCTGGTGATTTAGTCCAGATTTGGTCTATAATTTGGGTTCTGTATGTTTTATTGACTTCAAATTTTACCAGATCACTAGAGAAGGTTGTCCAATGGTGTTACATGGGAACATTCCTTTTAGGGAGCCCAAGTTTGATAGCTTTATCCTAAGTGGGGGAATGGCTTCTATTTCTTCCTTTTGTTAGTGAGATGATATCTTCTATCGATGGGGCATCAATCTGGCAAGTTAGCAGCTTGGTGAGGGTTGACAGATTTTTTTTTTTTTTTTTTTTTTTTTTTTGAGGATAATGAGCTTCCAGTAGGTCATGCCTAGGTTAACTAGGAGAATGGATTTCCAGATGGTACAGCCACCGCAGAATCCAATATTCAATTGGCAGAAATTTATTATATCGAGATGTAGATGCAGAGGACTAGATTTATGAGGCATATAGTGGTATAGGTGTGAGACATCTATTAATGTATTGTCCGATTAGTTTGGGGTTGTGACAGCCTGCGAGCTCTTGGCGGATAGCCAAGAAAGCAGCATAGGTTTTCTTCTTTGATAAACCTTCGAAATTTAAGCCTTCATCCCACGTTTTTTACTATTATTTGAGGAACCCTCTTACTCTCGTACTTGCTGCTTTCTATAGTTCTATGTAAGTGTTGGCTGGAAGGCCTATTGTTGCTAGGTTCTTATGGGAGGCTCTTTGGCAACATGCTGGTGGTTAACACGATGATCGGGATGGTTATTACTGTTTCATACTCTGTCACATATCTTTGACTTCCTGTTTTAGGTCTGGGTATTTCCTGATCTTTACCTCCTTTAGAAGAAAAAAATACACTAGAGCTAGTAAAAGCGATAACTAAAATAAATTTAATCTTTTTAATACGACGAAGAAGCTTTCGAAGTAACGAACCCCTTCCTCAGCAAGAAAGGTACATACATATAGATGCTAACAAAACATAACATTCAATTCCTAACGTTTTATATTATATTTGCATTTCTGTATGTATGTTCTTTTCTTGCTGAGGAAGAGGTTCTTTACCTCGAAAGCTTCTTCGTCGTGTTAAAAACATTAAAATTATTTTAGTTACCTCTTCCACTAGCTCTACTGTATTTTCTTCTAAACCATGGAATACAGCGCCACAGGCCCATCCCCTCCCCCTTTACCTCGTTTTATTTTTTGGAGGTTGTTGGTGTTGGGCGCTGCTATGTCGATCAGGTAAATAGCCTTTTTCTTCTTGTCGACGAGAGTTGTGTTGTTCGTTGTGCGGGATCGCCTTGTCGGTTATGATGACATCGTCCCAGTATAGTCTGTGAGAAGAGGTCTCTAAAACGGCCTGAGGAACGTACTTGTAATACGGTACACTTTCTTTCATCACCTGGTATTTTTGCGCTAACTTCTAATCTGGTCTTGTCTCTGAATGTAATCCATCTAGGCTATCGCCTGCATCACCTAGATGGTGATGTGGCCATCGTCGACATGAATTAAATGTTACTCCGGAGTCCTTGGCGATGTATTTCCTTTAGTTCTTAGTGTTTATTACTTGGTCTTGGTTGGCGAGCATGAATCCTTCTGTCTTTGCCTTCCGTTCGTGAGCCAAGCATTGGAAGCCATCTTATCTGTTGTCTCGATTGGAGGTCCTTATAGTGTCTGCCATGGAGTGCCTTCTCCCATCTTTCTGTCTCTTTCTTTTGTCTGTGTGAGTGTACTCTCCTTGTTGAGTGCCGTTTGTCTGTCTTTCTTATGACTTGTTAGATTGGTGCTGTTTCCCTGGAAGTAATCACGCAGATTCTTAATCGCCTTCTCTTCAGTGAAGTCAGTCAATCCCGCGCAATATGGCCAAAGTAGCCCTTGCGCCAGAAACTTCCATAACAACAACAACAGTCATCCCCCCCCTCTCATTCTTTACTAGCTGTGGTCAGTCCCTCGTTGGCTGACTTCGCTTGGTGTTGGCAGCTCTTGATCATCATTATCCTGGTCGATCTCATAATCTCCTCCAACCCGGTGCTCTGATTTGTGAACCCAAAGGGGTACGTTAATACTGGGACTGCCTAAATGTTTATGGCGGTGACCATACACCCGCTATTCTGCTTTGATGTTAGCCGATTATTTCTCAGTGAAGTGGTCCTTGATCTCCTTGTGTTTTAGCTGGTGTGCCTGCATCAACTCCAGATATTTGTATGTTTCTCCCTCTGTCATATCTTCAATCTCTTCAGTGGTCCTAAGCTGGTAGTTTCGTCAGACTGGATGTCTGGTGCAATCCAGGGGTCTTGCAATTTGTTTGGACCAAATTGCTTCCTGGTGTCAGTGCTGAACTTTTCGGTGATCTGGAGTAGCTGTTGGAGTTGATTCTCAGTTGCGACAGAGTTTTATGTCATCAATGTACGTTAGATGAGAGAGGGTGTAAAGGTTATTCCTTCCTCCTTTTAGGGTATATGATCTTTATTGTAAGGTTCCTAGGTACACGCAGGTACCCTACCTTTACAAACCCTTCACGGCACTAAGCCAGGGGTTATACCCATACTTGCTGTTATTGAACATCGTGGACAGTGCTAGACAGGACCATAGTGGGCTCGACATTTCCTTAGATTC
Source organism: Mastigoproctus giganteus (assembly GCF_048544385.1). Lineage (NCBI taxonomy): Eukaryota > Metazoa > Arthropoda > Arachnida > Uropygi > Thelyphonidae > Mastigoproctus > Mastigoproctus giganteus. The sequence continues at coordinate 69,120,626 of NC_143576.1, forward strand.
CTCGTTTGATGAGTATCGGTCTGGTCGTGATATTGTCGACCTTGGTGATCCTCTATTGTGCCGTAGCCTTCCATTTTGTCATAGTTCTTTGTAGGAAATGTATTGTCGAGCTGAATTTGTAGATCTTCAGTGTCGCTGTCAGCTACCTATGAGATTTGCATTGGTCTATGTAGGCCATGTACAGTTTGCGGCGCTTTTCTATGCTTGCTCCGTAATTGCAGCCTCAATGGTCAATTGCTCCTCTGTTTGCATCCCTTCTGCTGCTCGGCTATGATATTCTGACTTTGCAAATGATCTAGATCTTGTCCATTGTTGGGAGAGAGTTGATTGGCCTATACTTTTCAAGGTTTATGATATCTTTGTCCTTAGTCTTCAGGTAGGTAATTTCTTGAGCCAGAGACCCTAGGATTGCCAGGTTTCGTTATTATCTAGATGAATTGCTCTGCTGTATGCAGCTGAATTTCTTGTACTAGTAGTTATGTATGTTATCTATTCTTTGGGTTCGTCAGTTTTGGGACTTCATGATCGACTTTTGTACTTCTTCCTCCTCCTGAATTTCTCATTCTGTCATCTATTGTATTTTCTTGGTTTTCTTTCTTTTTTAGATCTGTTCAGAGGGAAGTGCCGTTAGAGCTAACTTCGTTGCTCCACAGGCTTTCCCAGAACTCCTCGAGTATCTTCTGGTGGTGGGGGGGGGTCCGTTGCTTTCCTTCTCCTCTTGTCCAACTTTCCTGGATAAATCTGTCTCATTTTCATAAAATATTCTGTTTTCTTCTGTGGGCACTCTCCTTGTAAGGGTTGTCTCTTGCTGAATGCCAGGAGTTCTGCTTGAGGATGTTAAGGTGCTTTTCGATTATTTCATAATAGCTCTCGTGTTTGCTGGTGATGTTGTCTTTCTTGAGAATGACCTTTACTTTCCTGATCAACTTCTTACTTCCGTTATTTCTTGTAGAGAAACATTTCTGGCCACATTTTGCGGCCTAGATATTGTACAACTGTAATGGGCCCTTTCGTCCAAGTGGAAGGAAGGAACTCTCATTGGACCCTTGTCTTGTCAGATCAGGGGTTATCTTCTTTTAGATTTTCCTCTACTCTGCATATCTGAGTAATTTTGGAGATCTTCAGCTCCTTTGGAGTTTTCTACGTTAGGACACATGCGCGATGCACTGGTATCATGGTTTAAACAGAGGTTGCTGCCAGACAACTTGATCGTACGTTTCCACACTGTTTCTTCGTCTACATGTATCTTTTTTTGCACCATTTTCATTGCTTTTGCAAAATTCAGGGGTTTGACTGGTTTTATGCATTAGCTTTCTCTTCCTCTTTCTAGTCTTTTCAATATTCAGTAATTTCTCAGGTAGTTTAAATAATTTCCCTTGCCACGTCCTTACGGAATAATTGCCTTTCAGTGATGCTTTGAGCTTCCTTATCATCTGGAATATTAGTTAGGTAATTCCCTGTGAAATCCCTAATTTCCAACCTATTGGGTTGAAAATCCAGTAATACGAATTTAATTTCTTTGTTTTTCTGGTGTATTGAATGTATTGCGTCACTTTACTCAGCTATCCATGCTTTGATAATCTGGTTGCCATATTTGAATTGACTTGCCGCATCTTCTGACGCCTCTTTTAGTACAGCTTCTATATAGTTTATTCGGGCCTTGATATGTTGCAATTGTATTATACCCGTCGGGTCTTAATCCCCAGCTGCAGCCACCCCTGCATTTCCAGGGACTGTGCTGCATTGATCGCTATAATATAAAGCTAATTGGCAATTACTTGCATCATCCCATTAAGGTATTTGATGCTACAGAGGGCTAATCTCACGTGCCATAGGACAAAGGAGGCTTGATACGATCTCTTCATCTGTAAAAGTCGCGGCCTATACCATAGGGAACGGTGCTTATGCGGCAGGTGCCAGTTTTGTTTGCTTGTTTTTCTCTTCACAGCGCAACATGCATTTGAATTCTTTCGTTATCATTTTGCTTCACTTTTTTAAGTTGTTGTGTGGACAGCAAGATTTCTACAGGGTTCTTTTACAGAAGCCTGGACATTACATAAACTATGTAGAGTTCGCTTTCTTCCCCCATTTCATGTGAGATAATAAATTTCTTTTCTAACAATATATCGCAATTTCTATTTACCTTATAGGCAAAGTGATGATTTTTTTCCCCGTTATTTGGAGTAAACCGTAATGGGGACTATGCAGGGAAGAAATTCAATTCTTGATCCTTTCGCCCTGTCTTTCTGTCCTTGGTGGTTGATCTTGACAACAGTGACTAAGTCTCAAAAGTAGCAGATACACCCACCACCTTGGCATTTTTTAAAAGTTACAAATTAAAACATTTACCTGATTTCTGCCAGCGACATGCTCGCTGGTTGTATCATCCAACGAATGGAACAGTCATCGCAACATCTACCACTTCAAAAAGCATATATACATTGGTTTTAACTAGTTAAAAATAAACTTATTTTTCATACACAAATGTGTATTATATGAATTTCATATAATACACATTTGTGTATGATATGTTCGCGCATGCGCAACCTTTATCTCACACTGATGCCAACAGAGCGTTTTAAAAACCAATATTCGCATTTGGAAAACATCGCTGACGAAAATCGTTTCTCTTGAGGTACAAGACTTGTGAAATTGTTCGATAAGAATGGTAATAGTGCATCACAAACTCTGGAAGGTTTCAGATGGAAAGCAGGTATAAGACGACGTCCTGTGGCGTTAAAGGTCTTGGAAGGATGATGGACAAATCTGAGAACAGAGAAACCAGAAGTGGAGTAGGACGAAATGGATTTATTCCCCACTCGGTTGAGGGAATATACACTACATAAACTAAATGGCAATGCCTGTAGGAGCTGTAGCGTTTGTTAAGCAACATGACCTGTTCCCGAAGAAAACTGTGGATAGGTATCAAGAAATGATCTTTATCATTGATTAAAGAAATGATTTCTTTATTTTGCACTAAAGAGAACCACATGGACTAAGTACTTTACATAAGATTCCAGGGGCATTTGAACAATGAAAATTCAAGTGTGACCGATTCCGTTAAGGGTTTATGGCTGTAGAGTTTTCAGTTAAAAATTAAAACAAAATAAAAATAAGCAGACAAATACCTCGAAGAATGTTTATTCAAACCGTACTAGGTACATGTTGCTGATTCCTATTTATATTTTACCAATGAAAACTTCATAGGCATTTTCAGAATTTAATTGGCCATAACTCTGAAGCTGGGTAGAATCAGGTGCATATTTATATGAATTTTTTTGGTTTTGAATGGATCCTGAAAGTGCGAAGTACATGTTACGAAAAACTCTTTTGGAAGGAGCACAAAGTTATCCTAATATTCAAAAAAGTTCATAAACTTTTTAAAAGTAACGTTATTGTTACTTAAAAAACCGTGGCTGAGTTAATTGGTCTCAGGTGAGAATACAGCCAATTCGACCATACTTATATTCAATTTACACACACACAGCAAACACTGATGCCTCATAGCTTGAGTTGCTTTGGTACTTGCACGCGAACGTCATAACGTTGAGTCTCTGCAAATGGACTTGAACATGTTTGCTATAGGAAATTCACGAAGATCATAAAGAATATGAAAAATCATTGACAAATAGGTCAATATTAAATTTCTTCACTCAAGCGGAATAGTCCTATTAAAAATGGAAGCTGTTAAAACATCAACTCTCAAAAGTACTGCTGGAGACCAAAAATGAAATTGCCTGTAATATGGGAGAGTGAATTGGACGAGTAATCGTTTTTCTAAATGGTCGTAAATCACAGGAAGCATATCTTTCGGTATAAACAGACTTTCGGAAAAGAAACGCCATGATTTTCTTCTGTAGACCAACGATTTAAGCTATCAGATAAATTTGAACTATTTTAAATGTATTTTATCGATTCCACAGGGAACTTGCAATGTGGAGGCGCCATAACCAATGAAGAAAATCCGCAATCTCTTTTAGGTTTTTTTTTTCATTCCAGATGTCAACTGAGTTTAATAAGAATTATTGTAGAATCCCCTTAGTATCATTTTTAGAAGATTTTCATTCTTGAAACGATTGCTTTTTTGCTAGATATGGTGTTCAGTTACATCATTTATGCGAACTGAAAGATTTCCAAGAAGGAAAAAGGAGTCAACCTCCTGTCTATTTGGAAGATTTCGATAGGGACTTTGATGGCTTATGGAAAAGATTAAATATTCATGTGGTTTGTGTTAGACGATACCATAATAAAACACCTCGAGATTCATAAAATGAACTATTGATCGCTAATGGGATTATCCTCAATTTTCTCAGGTTCGAAACTTACGGAAATATCTATTGTCCCTGGATACTTTGGGGCTACATTTTAGTCGAAAATTATTATACTGAGTTAATGGCGTGATTTTCCCAGGTTATTTTATTTCGCATATAAAGCACAAGTGGAAGGATGTAACCTCGGGACCTATAATTCTTCCTAGAGGACTAAACTCGCGGCAAAATGTGCAAAGTAAAACGGTTCACGAGCTGCTTAATGCAACTCATGAACAGTTAAATAAAAAAACTTTGTATTAGTAGTTGTGTGTGGCAACATGAATTATTATTACCTAAACTTTCGCATTATTTCGATCCCTGATGCTGGCTTTGTGCCTTTAAGAATAGGGTGACCAGATGCCGATGGTCAAAACTGAGTATTAAAGCCTGAAATCCGGAACAATTTTGAAAAAAATAAATAAAAAACGGGACAATAAGTTGTCATTTATGTAATGCGATATAAATATCTGTTTCTAAAAATGAAAGGAAGTAAAAGAAAACATGATTTAATATATTGTAAAATAATGACCTCAGTATATTAAAGGGTAATTAAACACTACTGCAATTAAATAATTAAAGAGCGAAAGGCTTTTACTCAATCATATTTTATTGAACATTTTTCTGCCTTAATCATATTTTGATCAATAAAAATCTTTACAAGTTAAATTTACATAATATAATTAACATTGCATTAACGGTTTCTACATCCGGATGGTTTTGGCCATCTGCCTAATGAATATTGGAAGATTTGGTATTATTCTAAATACTTTAATGTAAAAGAATATAGAAAAATGTTAAAGGCAGCTACAAAAATTTTCCAAGGAAATTTTTTAGTGTGATTGATAGGAGCGTAGTGATTCATTTCAAAAGAATGCGAAATGGTTTAAATGAATCATAGGTTTTCCAATTATTATAATGTATTTTAATAATAATGTTATAATAATTATGAATATTGCAATAATTTTAAATGATTCATGAATTTTCGAAAACAGTTTAACTTTTCTATTATTTAGAGAAACAGCAAAGAAACAAACTAGATTTGTTTTTTCAAGAGATCTGCTGTTGAAATTGAAACTTCAAAAAGAACAATGGCCATCAATCATAACAGGATCTCTTATCAATCCTCTCTTTCAACTCGTCAAAAATTAAATACTAAGTAAAAATAAAACGGAATAAATAAGTGCTTTTGTCAATTTGAAATTAAGTATCAATAATATTTTACTCATATTTGGTACTTCCTCCCAAACCGGTGTACGTTTTTAAAAGTATCCGTCCTATAAGCTTGAAATTATTGAAGGGAGCAGCCCATTTTTAAAGATAATCATAAACCGTTTTATATTAGATATTTCATCGTTAAATGATATTTCCTTCATTTGAATGTTATGATCAGTTTTAAGTTGTTTGCGCGTACTTAAATTTTTGTTCAATGTGTAATTTAACTACCGGGTGTTTATAAAATACGTTTCTCTATTGAGGAGACCGTAATGTCAAGACGGTTAGAGATAGCGATGTGAAAATCGGTGGGTATGTCCTTTAGGATATGGGGAAGCGATTTGTAGAAGAAGAAAAAAAAAAGTTCATTTCCGCCACCAGGGGAGAAATTGGCACTGTAAACATGAGATGGAATACATGTATTTAGTTTAGGATTAGATTTTAATACCAGAACTTAGAAATATACAGATATTGTTTTATGTGCCTTCCTTCACTTGAAATGACATTCTGAAAACCGAGCGCTGCATGTGACACAGTTTCGCGTAGCATCTCATTGGAGATGTTGGCTAAGTGCTGTTTAATGCTTTCTTTCAAATCGACAAGCATCTGTATGCCGCCACGGTATTAACCCTTGTCTTTCATCAGGTATCACTGGGATTGAGATCTGTAATCGGACTGGCCAGAACTGCAGAAAGTCTCTAGAAATGATGCAATCATTTCCGAACGTTGAACAGGGCAGCTCCTTCACTTGTCAACCAACATGGGGAGAGGCACCACCTTCCATGAACACTACAGTCATGGAAGGTGGTGCCTTTCTTGTAGAGCGAGAATGTGATCTCTTAGAAGAGCGCAGTACCGTGCACTAGTTACGGTACACCTTATGGAGGGGGGGGGGGCATGAGGTGTAGACTCTTCAAAGAAAAATGGTCCGATTATAAACTCTGTTGTGAATCAACACCATACTGTAATGTATGAACTTTGTAATGGTCTTTCATGCACAGAAGATGGACGACAATATTCGGCAGTTTTGTGCATTTACAGCCCCATGAAGAGTGAAATGTGCCTCATCAGACCACAAAAATCATTCGAGCCCATGTATCGTCAAGTTTCATACGAGCCAGAAATCGTAGAGCAAAGTCTATTCATTTTTGCTGATCACAAGACTTTACTGCACTTCGTTAATCTTGTACGGGAACCAGCGTAAAATTATTCGAAGCACTTTACGTACAATAGACCAATGAGGGTTCAAGTCTCTTGACACACCTCTGGCAGGCACTACTGACTGGTAGTGTTTCGCATTGTGACATCGAAGCTGCCCTGACGTCAAAGGTCCTTTACGCAAACCTTTGAGTGTCCGATATTGACGTACTGCTGCTTTAGCATTACAATTATTCTTGTAGAACAGTTTTTTTTTTTTTTTTTTTTTTTACTAAAAGAGCACGTTCCCTTTTTGTAAGAGCCATAATGGTTATTGACGGTGACGTTGTCCTTTCTGCTTTTATCTAACAAGATGTCATTTGCGTAAGCAGCGTGTCTTGGAGTAAATCACAACTTTTACCTATGTGCAGCACCGTTTTCCCCTTGTGGCTTAAATTTGAACTAATCTGACACTAGGGTCTCCTGAATAGGGAAACTTATTTTATAACGAACCGGTACTTCGACCATAACTCATGACCTCTATTATGCAATTTTTAGAACATTCAGTTTTAAATATTGCTTATTTATTGAATGTTTCGATCATATTATCCGTAACATGCTTCATTTAATGGTGATTCAAAACATTTTGTTCAGCGGGTTTTCTTCAGAACTGCCGAACTGTGATGGTGTTTTTTTTTTTTTGTCTTGGTGAACTTATGCGCATACTCTAGAAATGCGAAAGCCATTTACGAAATCATTCGTTAGAATGATTTAAGATAGAAAATTACTTCATGGAGATTATAAACACTGTTGGGTAAACGATTACGTTTTAAATGTCAAATGCAGGACATTTATGTATCTCGATAAAGATAGACTTTTGGGACATCGGTCACAATATAACAGCTTCTTTAATGCAGATATACATCTGCTGCCACTTCGTACATTATGCTAATTCCTGAAGTAGACTGAATTGTTTACTACTTTACTTTATTTGAGAAATATCACTTTTGACATTTTCTATTATCGTTTATTTTTACGATGAATGATTGTACTTAGAATTATCTCTTACTTTGCGGCATTCGTTCAGAAAACTCATATCCATTGCACCCACCAACCAGAACAGAAATGGCTTTATCACTCTTGAAAATATTGCCTTTTTTGAGACCTTAGTGGAAAAACTTTCTCAAGATTGTTCGGCAGAAATTTACTAAGTTTTCTTTCCTCCCACCCTCCCCTGTAATTTACTTCTTTCGGCTTGGCTTCTCACTTATGCAGTGAAGCCTGTGGTCGTGTGCTTGGTGAAAATACAAAAACTATCCCTTGGATATAATGCTCGTTTACAACGCACATTTCACTTAATCCAAATAGCTACTCATTCGTGACCCTATAATAAATTATAATTCTAAATTACCAGCCGCTTTTCGTGTATAATATATAACTATTTCAATACTCGTATTTTGTTAAAATATTTAAGTATTTATTCATTATACAAGAACGATAACCTGGAGGAAATCTAAGTGTTATTAAAATATGCATTTCAGTATTGTGGAGGAAAATAATGATCTAATTAATGCTCCAAGAGTACGTTCCAGGATTTCCTTATAACCATATATTTTTCAGATAGCAGCGAAGTCCCAGTTCTTGATGACAGCTTAACTAATATTTTCACTTATATTTGTACATGCATTCGGGATTGATGTTGTAATTATTAAACTGAGACAGTTTATAGACATGATGGATTGTTATATTTATTGTCCAGGAGCAAGGATTATTCTTCATAAAAATAATGGATGTCTCTGCGAATCAGTTATTTTAACTGTAACCACCTCCCCTAAGCGGATTGCAACTTTCAAGATGATACTCAGACTATTAATCTTGCTAGATTGTTTCGTGAGTGGTTTGAGGAAGGTGGTGTTGAATTCAGTTATCTTTCCTAATCATACCTCCCGAAGTTTCCAAATTTTATTTAATTAAAAATCTGTGGACCACAATAGAATGTATTTTTTAGGCAGACAGTTCGCTAGCCTCTTCAATGAAGGAATTAGGAGAATAAATTATTTCTACAACAAAGCCGAAAACAGCTTTCGTTGCATGTTAGGCATCATTTATTATCTGTGCACATCTGGGACAAATTTCCTTTGTGAAATTTGTCAGTTTACGTCAAAATCACAATGTCGATCTACAAGAAGCATCGTTAAACATGCTCGGAGGGGGTATCTTTACTTAGTATGCCAGTTCAGGAGACCAAAACAGATGATGGTATTATGATGTATACGCAAATGAGGCTTTATCTTGCTTTGTAAAGCCTCACTGAATTAAAATGAAATATGAGCATAGCCTGGATAAAGCGTGAACTAACTAGCCATAATGAAGACCGCTTTTTTTCTCTTGCAAAAATTTCGTGTTATCCAATAAGCAGAAAGAATAAAATGGAATATTTAACTTTTTCTTTTGTAATTGAGTTCACATGAAAAAGGCCCACTTAATCTCCTAACAAAAGCTAATTTAATATAATTTCCCAACATCACTTGGTTTCACGCACCACTACGACGTAGGGATACGTGGAAAAATCCTGGAGATTCTCGTAGATACCATATCAGTTAGACTACATTCTGGTGAAACAAAGATACCGCAATCAGGTAAAAAAAACCATGGCTTTTCTAGGAGCAGATGTGGACAGTGACCATTTAATGGTGAAAATGATAACAGAACTAAAGCTAAATAAAATTAATGGAAATAAACTAAATAATAAATGGAACCCAGAAAAACTAAAGAATTAAGAATACTGTTCCAAATACAAATAGCTATAATGAGGTAAACAAAAAGTATGATAAAAAATATTGACCAGTAACATTAAAGAAACTATAAATAAAGCATGAATTCTGGGAAATGGAAACGAGGCGAAAAGAAAACTATGGATAGCAGAAGACACTCTTCAATTGATGGATCAAAGAATCTTCAAAAATATTTAAACAAAAGATAGATGGAAAAAATAATTACCATGCTCAAGAATGAAATCAATAGGGAATGCAGAAAAGCAGAAGGTAAATGCTGGACAGAACAATGCCAAGAAATTGAAGCCTTAATGCAGTATGGACGAACAGATGGAGCCTACAAGAAAATTAAAGAAATAACAAGAAAATGTAATTAAATTCTCTTCAGAGCGATCAGAAATGAAAAGATAATGCCATTCTATATGCAAAAGAACAAAAAGAGACGTAGAAAGTACATAGAAGATCTATACATGGAACAATGTAGTTACACGTAGAATATGATGAGAAAGGAGAACAAAACTTAACTTAAAGAAGTATTTGATCTAGCTTTAAAGTTATTTTCTAACAACAAAACTCCTTGTATAGATAATATTACAGCAAATTTAATAAAGAACACTAGAGACAAGTTAATCAATCACTAATTGGACTGATTTCTAAAGCATACAGTAAAGGAAAATGACCAGAAGAACATTATATAACCGTCATAGTACCAATACAAAAAAAAAAAAAAAAAATCTGCACCAGCCAAATGCAAAGACCACAGAACCATTAGCCTCGTATCACATCAAAAATGTAATATGAGGCTGATGATCAAAAATATAAATGCGATATACATCAAAATTCTGTTAAAAAGCATAAAAATACGAATGTAATCTTACGTAGAACACTTTTTTTTAGAGGATACACAATGTGGGTTCAGAAAGAACTTATCTACAAGAGAAGCAAGCAGTAGGAACTTAAATTCTTTGGTGAAAACAATGGCAGGAATCTGTATGTGTTTTTATTGATTATGCAAAAGCATTTGATATGGTAATTTGGAATGAACTTTTTCCTCTACCAGAAAAGATTATGTCCACAAAGATTAATTAGGCTAATAGTTGACTTGTGTTAAACAACAAAAGGCCATATTCAGGTTAAACGGAGAATTGACAGAAACAGCAAAAACAGAGAGAGGAGTGAGGCAAGGATGCCTGCTTGATTCAGGTTAATTTAATATATTTACAGAATTAACAGTGAAAGAAGCATTTGATGATAAAAAGTTATGTACAAAGATAGGTGGAAGAACGCTTAACACAATAAAATTTGCAGATGATCAGGTAATCCTTGCAAGCATCCGAAGAATGTTATCCAATATGCTAAAACAGTTAACCAAGAAAGTGAAGAAATATAGAATGAAGATTAACACTACTAAAACGAAAATTGATAAGTAAAAAATCCAAAACCATCTTACATTGAAACTGATGGTGAAAAAATAGAACAGGTAACAAAATTCAAATATCTAGGACAAATTATAACACAAGATGCATGTTGCCACAATGAAATCGTTTCAACGATTGCAATGGCAAAACAAAGTAAAATCTCTTTACTAAGCCAATGATATGTCACTAGATATAAGAAAAATAATTATCAAAACATTCATTTCGTCAATTACATTGTATTCAGTAGAGACACGGACATTAAACAAAACCAATTTGAAAAAAAAAACTAGAGGCGTTTTAAATGTAGTCCTGGCCGCGAATGGAAAATGTTAGCTGGACAGAAACAATGAGTAATAATGTGGTTTTACAACACGTAGGAGAAGAAAGAATTGCTAACAAGAATCAGAAGACAGCGGCTACAATGGATCGGACACACCATGAGGCATAGAGGGATGTTACTGGACGTGCTAGAAGACAAAATACCAGGAAAAAGAAAACGAGGAAGACCAAGAAACACAATCATAAATACAATTCTGAAGGAAAATTAGTGCTATGCAGAAATGAAACGCCTAGCACGAGACCGTGAGAAATGGAAACAGCTCATCAAAGGAGCAAACCAGAAAGTCTGATACACTGAAGAAGAACCCCGATGAAATAAGAATACCCAGTGGAAGACATACAGGTTAGCAAGTAATCACATCTAATTTAACATAATAAGCTTAATAACCTAGTGCGTAATTTAAATATAACAAACAACAGGCAGATATTTTGGGGGTGAAGACTGAGATAAGTGAAGTGTTTAGTTTCAAGCGGCACCAGTGGTTCCCCCGTCTCCACGTTGCTTACATTGTGGGTGTGCAATTTCGCTGAAAATGCCAGAGATTTAAAAGTATATGGGCATTGTACAAGTGTAGTGTCGTATCGTGTATCGTTGTTCATATGGTCGATTAGTCGCTGGACCCCTGCTGAGGCCCAGCGTTGCCTCACTATCGACCCGTGGAGGCAGACCAGAAAACCCAGTAGTTTGTTGTAATCTGGCAGGTGAAGCCACCTAGTTTCTTGAGATTTCAGTGGCTAGGGCTTAAAAAAAAGAGATCGCTGGAATTTGGTTAGGCCGAGTGGTAAGCAATTCTAATTTCAGTATTTAAATTTAGGTGGGGGAGACTGTTGGGATTTTGGAGTTTTTGACAATTTGTCTGCCTTCTCATGTGTTTCCGTTTCTATTATCACGCCGACGTTGCGCGTCTTCCATATTGATTTAACTTTGGTCCTTTTGAATTCCTCACTCAGATTAGTAATGACCCAGTTTTTGATTTCTTCGCTCGTGTGATGGGTCTCCTGGGAAATGGGCTTCAGGACGACAGGTGTGAACGTGTCAGCATGATCCTCGTGTTCAAAGGAATGGGAGCCTTTGATTGAGTCTCTGCTGTTATCCTCAGCCATCAGCGAATGTGGCTGCACGCTGTTGAATTTGTTTAGCTCCACATTCTTCTTATGCCTCCAATTTCGTTTTTTTTATCTCCCTTTTCCAATCCGTTTGAAGGAGAATGGTTTCAAGCTTCGTCCAGATGCTCACGATGTGCTCTGAGACCTGTAGTTACTCTGTTAGATTGATCTTTGAATATTCTAAGGCAGTCCTCAGTTGCAGGGTTTTATCTAGCTACCCTCTAGTAATGTGGGGTCGAGGGGTGGCTCCTGTTGTTTTTCTTCCGCGATATCACATTGTGTGGCGGTGCCATCTGGCATTTTCTTCGCTTCAGTTTGCAAACGAGTTTCCCGTTCAGATATTGGCACAGTGCTTTTCTTGTTCTTCCTTGTTCTTTTGGTGGAAGGGGGAAGCTCGGATCGGGTGTCCCCAGAAACCTGGTGCTGTTCCAACACAGTATGTTCATTTGGGCTCTGTTGTATAACGTATTGTCCTTGTCTGCTTTTCCCTCCATGATTTGCGAGTTCCAGATAATCGAAAAGTTTGGTCTATCGAGATATTTGTCCCACAGGTTTAAAGGGGTTGGAGAGAAGCGTTTGGCATTAGTCACAAGTCTGTGGCTTAATTAGAAGCTGTTCGATGCTCAGAAATTTTCTGGCTATTCCTCACGGTCACGTGATGGGGGGGGGGACACCCAAGTTGAAAAATACAGATAAAGAGACAGAACTAATTTCTTTTGGCGTTTACAAAGGCGCCGATCACAGTGGTGAAATCAGTTTTGGTGTAGATCACACGGGTCAAAAGTTTGCACCTACCTAGTGGTCCGTCTATGGAAGGAGGGAACCTAGAAGCACATGCTATCTTGCAGTTTGTGCACAATTTGAAGCACAGTTAGTAGGTTGGGGCAGGTAGCCTGCTCAAAGTTACACAAGGAGCAAATACCCTCCCCAGTCAAATCCAGATTTGAGCGCGGCGGTTGCGTTGAAATCTGGCTCTTTTCTATTTCCTCGTTGTGAGCGGCATGGTGACCTGTCTCATGAACAAAGGAAATATAAAATAACGCAAAAATCTGGTTATAATCCCTCTAAATCACTTGAGGCACACATTACCAATTCCAGGATAATCCAACTGACGACACTCGCTCTTCGCACTTTCTTTTTTGACCTTTGGGTTGGTCAGGTGCCGCTGAAATCTGGCTTTGCCAGATGTGATATGCCATCATGACGCTTTCCTTTGCAGGCCCCCCTTGTTTTGCAAACAGTTTTCTTTCCCCTGGTAATGGATCGGCTCCCAATGCCAGGGGTGATTCCCACTTCTCCCCCCCACCTCTTTGGCCACCAGAGGATGCCTTCTTTCCTCATCCTCCTCTTTGTTCCCACTTTGATTCCACCCATCGTATTATCTTCCACATTCATTTTTTTGTTCTCCGTCAGGAAGCTCAGGCTATCCCTGACGGAGGGTAGCCAGAGTACTGTGGACAGCCAGGCTCACTTCCCCAGTGGCGGACAACATGGAGTCCTACTAGGGGCCCTGCGTCCAAGCAGTCAGAACATAACACTTTTCACTACACTTTTTCTGGCTTTTACAGAGGTTCTGTATACATCACAAGAGTACTGATGGCGCAGATGTGGAAACCATAGGTGGCGCCTTACCCAAATACTATGCCACTATTTGAATTAAGTATAATGCAGTTTTATTACGTATCAGAAATACAAAGAATTCGATACATACCAGTGTTCTATTCTTTTTTGGAGTGTCCACCTTGACAGTATAGTGGTTTCTCCTCTTGTCATTCGTGTGGAGAGGTTTAAGTTCGATTACGACCACAAGGAATTTTAAAAATCATCCTCAGTCGAGGCTGTAGTTAGTCGATCTGAGGAAGATTAAGTAGGGGAAGATTCTCCTACTGAATTATTCATGTGTTTTAGCCCGTTCAAGGAACACAGAAGCAACCTTAAAAAATGATTCAAATGGAGCACGCGCTGCATGTCCAATCATTTCGGCGTAAGTTTCATTATTGATGGAGACTTGAAGCCATTTTAGAATATGCTAAAGAACTGAAACAATTGCTTAACAGGAACCGAGGTTATAGATACTGATCATACACCTATAGCCTTTAGAGATCTGCTTTAGATAAAACTAAAGATCTCTTTGAGAATCTGTTTTCTTAATATTCCGAGCACAGTGCAGCTTCTGTTACTTCTACTTATGAATTTCCAGTATGCACTTAATAGCATCTCAGTTATCACAGACGATCTCACTGAAGCGCTTCGGAAATTGTCAGACTTTTTTTTACCCAGACAAGATCACGCCTATACTCTGGAAGAAATGCTTACCAAAACTGAAATATATAATATTATTCCACCCACTCACTTAAAAACAGTGAATGTTATTCGGATACCTAAAAGCAGAGCAATACACTCATTAGAAAATTTCCGTCCGTCCCATCTGTCTTCTGAACTCGATGACGAAAATTATGGATACAGCCATTCTCAGACGACTTATGAACTTTCAGCCCTTCATCTACACTAGTTAACATGGCTTTACCAGGGTCGCTCAGCTACCACTAATCTTATCGCTATCTGTCAGCCGGTTTCAGATACTGTCGATATAGGTGGACAGATTGACATTATCTACACAGACATTACCAAGGAATTTGACAGTGTCCCACACTATCATCTCTGGTTGCTTATGCGTGATATTTGTTATGATTTATTCATGATCAAGGATTATAGGAAAGCAATATTCTTTTCCAGGTCTTGGACTGATCTCATAATAAAACGGTAACATCATTGTGTGTGTATATAATATTGTATTATTTTTATTGTATTACTTATAAACATTTATTTACAATTTAATATAGCAAGTTATGTTTGCGCGTGCACTGCTTACAGCTCCTTGTATCCCTTTAACTGCTCACATGCGTGTAGTGTTTATTAGATTTAATAATATGATATAATAATAATCGGCCCATGAACGTATTTCTACGGACATAATACGCTTACGTAAAAGATATAAATTACGCTTGAAGCCCTGAACGTAATAAAGGCGATTTGTTATTTTGGAGTGAAAAATATCATCAGGTTGAATTCTGATGATATGGGAATGCTGGTATCTATGGGATTTGCACTCTCTTATAGATGCAGGATTTGGGCTTGCCTTTGAATAAGATAGCACCTGAAGTAGAGTCCTTGCCTGCTCATGGCATGGACGGGTACTGGGAAGTAGCTTCGCTGGTGATCGCTGCCTCTGAAAGCACAGTGGACAGAAGCAACACATACGTTCCTCATTTCCTATTTAAAATATGCCGCAGTCTTTCTGGATAACACTCCTTCGCATCTAAGTTTGGAGGGATTCAAAGAAAGGAACATAAACGCCATGGTTTACCACCGAATGTAAAATATCCTTGATGGAATCTTTAGGTCAAAAATAGTCATAGAATATCTAAAGAGAAGACATAAGCGGAAGTTTTTGAATTCAGTTTTGTAAAAGATGTGGCTATCACGGAAACAAAAATTTAAGTTCAACATTTACTATGTTTTGGAGAAACTTTACACGATGCTAAGAAAGTCCTGAACCACAAGAACATAATGAACACAAGAATTTAAGTGATTTAGGCAAAGTGAACGTTTCAAATATTTACAGCAATATTTACATACAGTCGGTAGTTTCAAAATTTTATTTTATTTTTTTCCTTTTTTTTTCCCAGATAGACTTATGGAAAGACTACTTTCCATTAGTACATGCCGCTTTCAACCAAATGCTTTCTTGTTTCCTACGATTTCGTATTCTGAAGATAGTTGCAGAATTAAATTAGGATTTAAGGGAATGAACATGGCACTTTGAATCACTAACAACTGATTTAAAACACATAATATGCTTTAAAATCTGTTTAGAGAACATGGTACCCTGGAACTGCTCATCTAGGTTATAGTTATCATAGAACTGTATGGGTATTTCTTTCGTGCCATTACAATTGAAGAGTTAGTGGAATAATGTCTTGGATTGGAAACGGATACTCACGAGAGAATTCTTCTTTAGGAATAAACCAAAATTTATGAAATCAGATCTTCAGTGTTTCTCCTTTGAGAATATTTTGTTATAGCAATTTTTTTTGGGGGGGGGTGAGGTAAACAGATATGAATTGACATAACTTAATGTAGCTGTTATGTGACAATCTTTTTTTTTCTTGTTTTTGTCTCTTCCCAGTTGCTCTCGTACAGGAAACTTAATGGGCACAGCTTAAAATATTAAGAAAACCTATATACGTCGAAAGAAATAAATCAATTTCGAAATTCACTACCCTATTCAAAGGATCTGAATAGGGTAATAGTTTCGGTGTAATTATGGATGAGCAACTAGTTGCATTTGTAATTTCCATTGATTTCTGTGAAGTTTTGCCTTCCTGTTATTTCAAGTGAATTTCCTTTATGCTTTAATTCGCCTCTGGGAAATAATCATTTTAATTCAGTATGCTCTCATTTTACCAAATTCAATACGTAACTTCATTTCCTCCGAAACTAATTGCTTCTGATACTAATTCCAGAAGCTTTTTAATGAGCTACGTTATATTTCAGCACAAGTGTTAAAATGCAAATATTGGTCTTGTTTGAGGGCTTTAATATTTTACTTTATTGATTCTGAAATTTCTAAATTTTCGTTATTGATCGCTTAGAGAACTTCGAATTGTAAGGCTTTTTAATTCCCGGATGCCTGCAGAAAATAAAAATGTGTGAGGTAAAATTCTGTTATGTCGTACAGATGGAATAGGAGATAGTTATTTCAACATAGATTAATCTCTAGAATAGTTTGTAATTCGCAGTTTGTTTTTTTACATTACACAAAATCATGGAGGGAGAGGAGAAGTCGTGGCAAATTCACCCAGATGGTATCGCTGATAAATCTGTCTGAGAACCACGGTTCTAGAATAACCTGTAATTCTTTAAGAAATTAAAGGCAGATTACACTCCACGCAGGTTTAAATTATTATACCAATTGTCAGTCTTGATATACTTGCGTACCATGACGGTAAAAGAATGAGCTTTATTTATCTTTCCAGCGTTTCTTAGTATTTATTTTGACTAATTATCTAAATTATTTTAATTAAACTCCATAAGATAAGACCGGCTTGCAGCCATTGTTTCTTGTAACAGTAAATTGAACTGGTCGTAAAACCGGTCGGTTACCAAGATAATTGAAAAATTATACATTCCATTTAAGATCTGCTTTTTTATTGATTTCATTACTGCAGTTACATGAATTTTTGCATTTCTTTAAAGACTTGCCTTATCGTGCATGTTGCGTGATGTAAGACACAAGGGGTGCGTAGTAACGGAAATTGAAAGAAGGTTCCTAAATTAAATAATATTAAGCTCAGTTAAGTACAGCGGAATTAATTAGGTAATTAGTTACTTTAATAATAATCTACGCCAGTGTAATATTTCCAACATTTTATCCGGTCTTGAAAGGTTCTAGCTTAAGAAAATGAATTTGGTAAGTCTAAGTCTATTAAAGCTTCTAAAATTCAGTGAATCTAGAAAATGGAATGAAGCAGTGATGAGTCTTGATCCTCCGTATGTAAGACATCTAACCAATTATCAAATGAAAGATAATTTAAGTGAAAAAAAAGAGTAATCCTAGAAGTGCGGAAAACTACTTTTATCCTTAAAATAATTTTTCATACCGAGAATTCAACCTACCTGTGAATACGTACCAGGTTAGGAAGAATTGATAGAGCAGAATGCAATTCCATTTCTGCTCAATTTTTGTTGAGAAAATTGATTTGTAAAGAGCTTCTATATATAGAGGCCACTTTATATAACAAATAACTGAACCAATTCTCTTTTTTTTTTATATTATCTAATTTTTTTTATATTTTCATAAATGAAAATTCAAATCAAAATAAAGTTCGTATCCAAAGTCAATATAAGGCTTACATTCGGTGTGACACTTTAGCTTATTTCTTTTTGCACAAATCTAGAATTCTTAGGCAAACTTTTGACAAATACTCGTTCTTCCTCGACAGACAGCAGCCAATTTCTTTCTTTTTTTTTTAAATGCTTGTCAGACATGTAAAAGCTTATTCACAGAGCTAAGAAGTTAAACTGGAGTAAGATGGAGACATTCACTGCTTTTGTTGAGATCAAAAGACACTCTTATTATTGAAAACATCAATAACACTTCATCGAATTTTACCTTCAAAGTTCGATCGCAGTGGGGTTCAGGTAGTCATTTTCTTGCAGGCTGGGTAAATTTTGAGAACTCAACAAAAGGATTCCTAACCTAGTCGTACATTTCTGATAACAAGGACGGAAAGCATCGATCAAGCTTTTCTGTCGGTGATTCTAAATTACCGATAATTATTAGGATGACTTCCTTAAAACCTGTCACTTTGAACCTGAAGTCGATGCAGAAAAATTCTCAATATTTTCATTTGAAAGATGCTATTCCAAACCTTGAGTTTATTATTGAATGCAAGGTTTATCCATGAAAGTGTAGAATGTTTTCTTGTGGGCTCTGCATGTGGCTCTCTTTATCTCGCCCTAAAAAAGATTCTCTCTCATTCACCACAGGGCTCGCCTTCCTGTCGCCATTGGTGAAGCCGTAAGATTACGAAATGAACGCACGCACCGTACAATTAAATGTAACCTTAAATAAGAACTCAAAACAAAAAGGTGCAGTTGTCGGCGTATTAAGATTTACCTCAGTATTACCAAGTAAAATTTCTTGCAATATTTCGTGGAATATTTGGAATTTGTCGCAATTTTTAAGATTTATTTTTTATAAATTTTTATTTGTTTCACCATTTTTCGTTGCGGAAGCCCTGATGATCTTCTGTGCCACCCAGAGTTGCACGGTGTCCTGGTTGAGAAACACTGGTTTGTTTTAGGTTTATTTCCTTTCGCTGTTATTAGTATTAGCCATAATGGTGAAAGGAATCCACAGGCCTTTGTTGCACCACCTAATAAATTGAAATATAAATAATATCCATAATAGTGAATATCTTGAATTTTGCTGCTTTTTGGAAAAAAATAGCTGCTCTCTTTTCTATAACCCATTCTTGAAGCTTATCCAAGTCATTCTGAAGGAACTCTGCTTGGCGCTGATCAATAACGATTTTGTAATCTTCACATCATCCTCAAATTTTAATACCACGATCTTCGTCCCTTCGTCGATTTCATTTATGAAAATCAGAAACAACGGTTGTCGCAGAATCGATCCTTGGAGTTTCAAGTTGTAATGTTAGACCAATCTCAAGAGTAACTGTTAATCACAACTAACTTCCTCCTTTCCGGGTGCCACTATGATATCTAGCTTAGAATGTTACCCGTGATGTCCTTACAATTAAACAACAAAAAAACTTTTCTTTGCTAAAATCCAAAGAAACAATACACAAACTATTTTCGACATTCAGTGTGTGCTAATAGCTAACCAAGTTAGTGAAATATGATTTTTTTTTTTTTCTTAACATAACGGTCTTGTATATCTTTGAGTTTTTCTACATACATTTCCATGTATTACACTTTTTTTTTTTATTATTGCTTCCATAATTTTTTCCTACCACTGAAATCAGACTAATTAGAGTACAGTTACTTATTTCACTTTCGGAACTGCCTTTTTGTGTTGTTGATACATTGGCTCTTCTTAAATCCGGAGAATCGCTCCCGAGCCTAACCATTAAGGTTAATTACGATGGTTAAGCTCGGGAGTGATTGACTAACCATCATAACTATGATAGTTAGTCATAATATCAATACCACTCCGCCTCATTTACATAGCCCCTCCTCAACATGAATGGCATTTTTTCTGTAAAGATCGGTGAAAAATACGTGTTCAATTTATTAGCAACATCACTTGAGTTACCAAAGACTTTTCCATACACACTGCCCAAGGCTCTGATATGATTCATTTTCTTTTTGTATTTATCTTCAAGAAAATGTCTCCCTCACTGTTCTTTGCGCTCTTAGGTAGGGATTTTTCATGGCCTTTGTCAACCTAACCTTTTTATTAGTACCATTACAGATCAACTTGTAGCTGTCATAGGCTTCAGTACTTTTCATCCTTCTCTAATCGTCAGGTCACCTTTTACTGCTCTGTTAAACTCATCAGCTCTGTATTAATCCAACTTGACATCCTCCACCTCCTGACCACGCTATGTTTCCTTAATGGTATACATGCATTTATAGCTTCTTTGACTATTCTTTTAAAGATGTTCCATAATTCTAGTGTATTAACACGCCCTCTGTTATCTTCTCAATTGACAAAGGCCATATAGCATCTGACACTGTCAGAGTTACTAGCGACTGCATTAGTTTCCCAGTTTGTCTGAAAAATGCCTAGAGTTCAAATGCCGATTAGACGACAGAGATTTTAATGGAAATTTCCACACTTAGACAAATTAAACAGGCGTGGGTTGCTTTGTCTTTTCACTGGGAACTTCGTCCCGCAGAACAAACACGCAATGTTGGATGCCTCGCGATATTAGTTGCCTTGGCGCTACTATTTATTTGTCTCTTGTGCTAAGATCGAATTACAGCACATTAGGATGCCCGAACATTCTTTGGTCTGTGCATCATAACTTCTGTAGGTTCAAACTAGTATTTCTTTTTTTTTCAGTTACTTTTGCAACTAAAAATAGAAATTGCTTTTGCAAAGTTAATTGATTTCCCGATATAATTACGTGTATTTATTTCGCATTACAACTTTCGCTTCAATCAATCAAAAGAAAAGAAAACTTTATTCCGACGGTGTCATTGTCGATTCCCTTAAAATAATTATAATGAAGAAATATTTACACCTTGGGTGTTCGCACTGCTGGTGCTGATAGCTGGTACCGTAACAGCCGACAAGTTCACAGACAGCATTATAATTGTAAGTTCATCGATCGGCCCCGCTTCTGAAACTAATAGCATTTGACGTGCATTTTTCATAGATTATATATATTCATTCTACTTTTGTACGCTCACCAAAATCAAAAATTTATTTTATACAGGGTGGTCTATTAATATGTTGCATATTTTTCGAATGTTTCTAAGCATAAGTGTAAATTACAATAATTTTGTTTTCTTTTATTGATGAACCCTTTTATGACAAATCCCAACGTGAAGTTTGTTGCTCACTGTTCTAAACATGGTAGTGTTCTTGCTAGTGAACTTCCAGAAGTAAATTTTGATGCACAGATATTCCAAGCCACAACGATCTTTGAGAGCACAGTTTTTTTAAAAAAAATAGTATAACATCGACTTTCAGACATAGTTCAGAGGTTGCTGGGGTCTTTGGGGTATGTAGAAGAACTTTTGCTCCTGAATTGCGATATAGGAAAATAATACTTGAAAATACACTGGTTTCAACACGACGAAACAACATTTCACTCTATGAGCATCTCCTATGCAGTTTCTAAGACCAATGTAGGGAGAGGACAATCTCTCGATTCAATGTTTTATTCCTACTCCGAATTCGGGATTGTTGAGAATCAGGTGTACGAGACGTCCCGGAAAAAAAATAAACAAACAGAGATGAAGTTAATGGCACTCCAACCAACAGTTGGCACTGTATAAATTTTTAATTCATTTTGTTTAACATAGACCGTTGAGCAACTGCAAATTCTAGGTGTTTCATATTTATCAAACTTCAACATTCTGGAATTGAAATAAATTTATATTCAAAAGCGTATTTCGTTTAAAGGTACCAATTTATCATGAAATCACTGGAAAACTCAATTGAAATTATATCATGAGAAACTTAACGTGATAGAGCACGGATTTCTCGTACCTTTATTGAAAATCTATTCGTCGTGGCTAATAAACTTTACGTCATTTATAGCTGACATAAGAATATGGTCTGAAAATGCATTAAATTCTCCATTAATTATATATCAACAATATCTGATAGAAATAACGAATTTTTATTAGATGGAAATTATTTTTATTTTCCTTCAAAGGTGGGTTTCTCGCCCATACCGATAATAATCAACTTCTCTTGGAATTTTGTAAATCTCATGAGTACTATTTTCAAAAAGGTGTGTGTGTGTTTGTACGCTCAAACATTATGGCTGATGCACTTTTATTTATTCGTTTATTTAATTTAAGCTAATTGTGAAAAAAGTCTCATAACTGGTTCGATATTTTTCACGTCAAGAGCGTCTGTGACCTGAAATTTAAACCAATTATTAGCACCATAATGTTGCATAATTGGGTCTTGATTTTTGAAGAGAATGGTGTGTTTGTAACAATGACCTCTGAACGATGTTCGAAGGCCGCTGGGACTGATTGTTCTGGAACTGGTTGTTTCAGTATGCTGTTTCCATTATTGGAAACATTGGAGATGAAATATACAAAATATATTCTGTTCGTCTCAGATATAGTGGAGAGAAATTCTATAGGTGGTTGTAGGTCATTCGTTAGCTGCCCCTTTTCTTTCTCATTCCATATGCCTTTCATATACACGAATCTGTACTGACTGCTCACGTAAGCGGTGTTTCTTACACCAACAGTTTGTTGAGAAGGGGTGATATTTGTAGCGTGAATTCATCTTGGATCAGCTCGTAAGGCACTTCGGTCTGTCCAGGAAAATTTTCTCTACTGATATTTTTATCGATCACACCCACCCTCAGAGACTCAAGTGACACGTTTTGTTGAAGTCTTCAGGACTTACGGTTGGTTGCCCAAGTTTTAAATCTTCAGAGCCATCCTCATTATTACATAAAAATAGAAAACATACTAAAAATAAAAACTGATTTTCATTATCAAGAAGGCTTCCTCAGATAATTTGTGTTATCTCAATAAAAAACAAATCTTTTAGAACAATTTATTATACGAACTTCTTCTCAAAGTTAAAATTTCATACTTGCTGCCTTCAGTTTTTCGAGGTGGAAGTGATCTTAAAAAATGCTCTTTGTTCAGAAAGGTATTGTGTGCGAAAGACTATAGAATCGTTTTTCTTACTATAGATTTCAATGCTTTATACAAAGCATTAAATGCGATGACTTTTTTTAATCAGTCTTGGATTTATGCATTTTACTGAGGCATAACCAGGATCGTTGTGCATTCTAACATTCAAGTAAATCAGTTCATTTTATGATAGATATAGTTGAAAAATTAAGTTCAACGTCAAATATTTGTATAGTTGAGAAACCGAGATGAAAAACGACAATTAAAATTATTTTTTTAATTACTAACACCACGTTAATAAAGACAATTCTTTAGCTTGTTCAGTTGCCTTAGTATTGCGCTATAACCTAGAAAAACTAAAATTGTTTTTCCGTTTTATTTAACAAACATGTCGTGATATTTAGCATCTTCTTTAAGCCATTTTAACGCTTATAAAAGTCTACAGACTTGAATGTCCTTTCTCGCTTCTTGAGTTTTTTTATATTTCTGCATTACCTTGGATTATGCATAAGTAACCCTTCCTTAAAATCATTGTCAGCAAAGAGTTTTAAGCTTGGCGAAACTTTCTTATAAAGAAAGGCATAAAGTATTGGAAGGGTCGCTAACATTTGTAAGGAAGGGTTACAAGTGGAGTTTCCTCAGAGTTCGATGAGAGGATCGCTCCTTTTTCTGATCTTCCTGAATGACAAAGCCGAAGGAATGAAGGTCATGCTCATGAAATCCGTACATGACAAAAACGTCCGGAAGTTACTTGACTATGCAAGTCAAGCTGAGCTTCTCCAGAGTGAACTGGCTTCGTAGATGGCCGAAGAAATGGCAGTTGTTTTTTATGGTGCCGAAAGTAAGTTTCTACCATTGGGAATAACCAAAATAACTGCTATACTAGATGGTCCAGAGGTGAATAGTGTAAATAAGGAAGGAACGTCGGTGTTTTAATACAATTACGCATTAAAATTAGCATGTAGGCAACCAGGGAAGCGCACACTGTCTTATCAATAATTTACTATTCCTTTGCATTTAAATTTAAGAGTACAAAAAGGTTCGTATTAGTTTTGTTCGCAGTTTCTGGACAAAGGAGCTGCCACCAAAACTTACCCCACATCCTGCAAACACTCGCCTCTATGTATTGGCGATCCTTCTGCAATGTGAAGGAATTTCTCCCGAGCCAATGATGCCCATTTAATTAACCTCATTGGTTCAGTATAGTCTGTATATGCAACTCAAAGAGCCTTTAGGCTGGAAAACGTTTTCTAATAAACAGTCATCTGTAATATCGAAATCACTAATTTGATATGACACTCTCCTAAGCATGAATGGTCTTTCTTCAGTAAACACAGGTGCGAATTACCTATTCAATTCATTAGCAAAATCAGCTGAGCTATCTGAGACATTCCCACACACAACACAAGAATCTGATTCGATCTTCTTTGTATTTACATGCATGAAAAACTTTGTCCCCATTCATTGATCTCTTCGCCAAGGTTTTCTCCCTAACCTTATCTGTGTTACGATTACAGATCAACTCTAGCCGTTAAGTAGGTTAATTAGAAGTCAATGTGAGACTGAATTTTAATTTTTATATTCAAGTTTTGAGGCTAGGATAGGAAATTGAGCTTCTTTTGAGGATTCAATGAGTAAATGTACCAATGCGATGCATTTCTGGCGCGTTAGCAAATAATAATTCTTGATAAGAAAATCATGAATTCCCAGATGTTGATGAAGTCGAACTGTGGAGCACAGATTGAGTGCCATTGTGAACTTCCTCGCATATGCCATGTGATGGTCTGGGGTGCAGCTTAGATTTTTACAGAGCTGTGATCTTGATATCGTATAGGGAAGGTGAGCCCACTTGAGGACCCAAAATTCTAGACCCCCAAAGCGTCTTCAGGTTAGACAAAGGAGCTGCAGACCAGATTTCAATGCAGTAACCGATGGTTGAGCTCAAGTAGTAGAAGAGAAATTTCCTGACTGTTTCTTTATTATGCGATTTACAGATGTCGAGTTTCATGCTCCAGAAGGCCCGTAGCGCTTTTCAGCACAGTTGCTGGATTTGATCCTTATAGGTCAGATTTTCGTCCATTATATCACCCCTAAGAATTTAACTGAATGAGCGGCGACGAGTAGATGCCCCTCAGTTGCGAGCTCCAGAGATACTGCTGTATTTTGAGGTCTGCTTGTTCTCTCGGTGAGAAGATGATGTACTTTGATTTTTCCGGGTTTAGTTTTAGCCAAAAAAAGACGGCGCATTTACAAGAGGAGGAAAGATTTGTTGAGGGTGACAGATTTCAATAGCTTCTTTGCCGAGTCTCGTGAGGTGTTAACAGGGTTTGGTAGATAGCATACGATATCGTCAGCATAGGCCATAAATGCAGGTATCTTATTCATTAGCGTATAAATATCGAGAATGACTTATCTTTTCTTTTCAGGGAACAAAGAAACATACCCGGAAAATGTGATATAGATTGAACTCCTTTTTTTTTTTTTAAATTAAGTAATGTAGATCGTATGTATAGCTTAGCTTAATTTTCAGCACTCACCTCATAGTAATCCGCTTAGCTGGTGGAGAGTTTTACCACATATATAGTGGTTATAGGATTCTAATACTTTACAGGGATTATGGGTTTAAAATTAAGTTATGGGCTATAAAAAAATTTAAGAAAGGAAAGTGCACTTTCTATGGTTGCCAAATTAAATTAAATGAAGAGAAAAAAAGGAAAATATAAGCTAATAATCGCGCACGAACGGCTTTCGAGATTCCTCGTCTTCAGTTAGCTATAGTGGAGGGGGGGAAGAGAGCGCGCTTGTGTTATATACTGGTTGGGTTCCCGAAATGCATTTCAGTGCACGTGGAAACTTAATACGTGCTAAATTCCAAATGGGGGAGAAATTGGCAGGAATCGTTTTGTTTAACACGTTGAGTGATGTATGGCGCTTAAACCATTCTATAACGAGGGCTTCGTTTTCAAGGATTTTGTAGCTAGAATTTAATTTGACTACTGTGATGGCTGAATCGATGAGTGGGTTGTGATTTTGAGATTGGACGTGTTGTGTTAGTTCTGTACTTGCTGAATTAGTTTTGAAGCTATTAAAGTGGTAGTATGCACGCGTGTTGGAAATTTTTGATGTCCCGAATTTTGCTGTTGTACTGCCTATGTAACATGCTTGGCAATCTGATTGGCATCTGATCAAATATATAATGTTGTTGTAATCTTGTGTCTCGTACTCGTGTGTTGTCTTGTATGAATTGAATTTGGAACTTAATTTGTTATAAGATGTGAATATTAATTTGATATCTGTATTTCCACCAGCTAAGCGGATTACTATGAGGTGAGTGCTGAAAATTAAGCTAAGCTATACATACGATCTAGTTATTACATTACAGCACATAAGGACTCCTTAAAAAATCAAGAATTAAGTAATGTCTAAATGTCCGATAATATACTTCCATTATAAGTGAGGTAATAAACAAAGCGCGTTTCATTTCTGGCGCATTATATTTTTTCTTAAAATTCATTAAATAATTTTTTCTTTTCTGGAATTAAACAAAATGAAGAGTAAATTTAGCTATCTCTTTATCAATTGATTACTATGGTTATAACTTTATAGGACACTTAATAAAAGTCTAATTTTTCGTTTTTACATACAATTCTCATGGAAAAAAGAAATAATTGTCGAATATTTTAATGGAATTTAGAACGAACCAAATATATATTTATATAGTACATACATTTATACAGTAGACGCTTAGGTATATATGCTAGCTTGTCCAAAAGCGTTGTTTTTCTAATGTGAATAACAGAGGAGCGTCCATACGAGGAGAGCTTAGAAACAAGGCAATCTAATTTGAATTGCATAAAGTGAATGACCGTGGAATTTGCACACTCAAACAGGAAACGAAAACCAAGGAGCACATATAAACTATTGGAGAAAAATTATAAACCAGGCGGTAATAAATTTATGTTCGCCAGCATGTTTTCGACAACAGATATAAACTGCCTTCGTTTATCATCGAGGTTTAAGGGGCAACTGTATAAGTATCTTCTGGCGCTTGGAACAGTATGTTGTTAAGAGGGTTTCAGTTGTAACTTTGGCCTTTATTAACAGTAAAACTATGATAATTGGCAGAAATGGTATATGCATAGATCTTGTAAAAAATTATATGAAATTGGGACAACCTGTTTGTCATCTGATTTTTGATTATACACGAATTAATATAAATGATTTGCATTGCTTCATTAATATTTGGTAAATAGCTCAAGGGTTTACACGCAAGATATCTGGAGTTTTTAATAAAAATGTTTCACAAGTTTTCCCTCCAGCGTTCTTTTCTTAATTTTAAATGTTTACATTGGCGAAGTGTTTTGAATTTTTAAATTACTTAGAATCGAAATCTACTTTATTTCAATCAACCACCAATGAATAAAATTAAAGTAAAACTCTGGCTCTCTAAATACCATCTCTCAAAAGTATTTAGAGCCTCTGATGATAATGAAATAGGCAATGCAAAATTACAGTGGCTGCAAAAAATGAATAAATAAAATAAAAATAATAAAAAAATTGCCTTAAATAGCAGCATCTAAAAATCCACAACCAACCTCGTTTCAGAATAATAATTCGTTTATAATATAACTTAGTGAAATTTTTACCTTAACTGAGTCGCCCGCGGTTATTTCTATTCAAATCTCTGTTTATGCTATAAAAGGACAAACTGACCGTAAAATACACCCAGTATATACTGATGCCCTAGTTAGCTTGGCGAAAAGTCAATCAACCAACTCACCAACCTTTCCGTAATAGAAATAAGGCTACCACGATGGTATTGTGTAGTACCACTGTGTCAATTCCCAGGAAATCCTCTGGCTCATTTGTAAAATGAGAACACAATGAATGAAATTCATTGTGTTTTAATTTGACAAATGCAAAAACAATGAAAGTGCCTGCGCAATGAAATGCTTTTGATCCAAATACCAAACGATTCTTCATTGGGAAGCAGTTAACTTAATGAGAAAAAAGTTAGCGAAATTGTATCATTGCATTTTTTCCGAAAAGTGCAATTATTTAATCTAAGCTTGCTTTCAATCATGGTTACATTTCTACACATGAGTTTTCTTTAACTTAGAATAAACTTGACCACCAATTTTTTTTCGGCTTGAATTAGGAATATTATTCTAATATTTGGGGGTGGTGCAAACATCTCTCTAAAATTTCTCTTTAAAATTCCTTTACTCCGTTCCAAAGAAAACATTGATGTTGATTAATCTCTCTCTATCTCTGGCACGCATCGATAAACACATGATTAAAGATATCTCCAAACAGATATCTCTAATTATATCGCTTTCTTGATTAATCCGTCCCTCATACATCCATCCTTCAACTTCTCACTTTTATTTATTCCTGTGTTCTACTTCCATGTTTCGGTGCATACTCCATTCTTAATTATTTCATTAACTCAGCAGTTGGTATTTTCCCTTCTTTTTTGGCGGAAAATTTGGAAGTTTTTAGAAATTCCTGGTAAACTCTATTGTGTTAAAGTCCTTTTCTAGTTATCAAAATAAAATCTGTACATAAGTTTAATTTAAAAAAAAAATAAAGAACACCAAAAGTGTAAACCATGGATACCGAAGAACATCCAAGAAAGGAAGAATCTAATCGTCTCCATCACTTATGATTTGACTCCACTGTCTACACTTAATATCACAAAGGAAAATCTGATGAAAGATATTAATGAGTTAACAAACAAAGCTACCATCGGGCCTGATGGACTTCCCTTGTTTATCATTAAAACATCCTGTGTTTTCATTGGACGTTCTTTTACATACCTTTAATGAAATTTTGCGAACATCTTTCCTAGATGAGGATTCCATCCTTAAACACAGTATTTGAAATGGGCCTCAAATTTGGACACTCTGCTGCATCAAACCCATTCCAAAGAATTCGAGATCTAAGCCTACGAAGGAATTTTGTCCGATCTCAGTGGGCTCTTCGCTCCTTAAACTTTTTGAAAAGACAATCCTAGCACAACTCATTGAGCACTGTTTTCATTACAGACCTTGCTATTTTCACAACGTTGTCCCTGGGAAAATCTATTTCCACCAATCTCCTTTAAACGCTGTTTCACATACAGGCAGCTTTGAATTCTAGAACGCAGCTTTGCAATTTTTCTTGACGTTAAATCTGAGTATGGTAGGATTTCCAATCTTTACTTAACATCCTGAAGAACTGCTTCAGAATCTCCGATAACCTCCTCACTGTACTCAATACATTTTCCTGGGAAGATTGCTCCTCGTTAAGCACGATGGTCTCTCACGATCCTTTACTGTCTTCAGAAGGGTGGCGTTTTGTTAGCAGCGCTATTCACAGCAGCTTTGGTGGCGCATTATAGCCTTAGTTGCTAATGCGCCAATAAAATTCAAACCAAACAAACAGCAGCTTTGGAATCTCTGCTAGCAAATTTCCAAAAACATATCGTACGCCGACCAGACGATCTGAAGCTCTAGATTCATTTATATTAGCCGGAGCAAGCGTTCTCCGTCCAAAGAGCTGAAACAAAACAAATCTCTGCGATAAGCACCTTTCTTTAATGTATTGGTCTTGAGCTAAATGCCGAAAAATCTGCCCTGATGACGTTTGCAAGAAGCGAAGAATAAATGCAAAACACATCTCTATAAATGGACATCAAATTAAACTTATTACCTCTCACAAGGATCTGGGATTCGAACCTCTCTTTTCAGCACTTCAATCAAGCTAGAAACAAATTCTTCGCAGCTCTTTAGTCAACTTGATTGGAACTAGTGGGTTACGGCAATAGCAAGCTGATAGCTAGGTTTTTCTGAATTTGTGTAGTACCTTGTGTATTAGAATTAAATAAAACGAATAAATAAATAAAATTCATTAATTTAATAATTAATAGTAATTTTAATAAAATTACTATGACAAACAAAAAAAAAAAAAAAAAAAAAAATAGCCAGCTGTTATCAAAGACTAGCAGCTTTAATCCGGCTGTAAACCTAGATATGACTTAATATGAAAAAGCTGTCCAGACATCCTTTCATTCATTTCTGACATTTCAGCGCACCATAAATTGGTTTACATATTTTTAGCCAATACAGTTAAATTTTTCATGTTTTCCGGTATGTAAAGTTAAAATGAATTTGATGCTTTTCAATGCATTTCGTTTCTAGCCATAAGCAATACAAAACGATCAGGAAAAGAAAACTGCACATGAATGAGACGTCCTACCCGACAGCTTGCAGACTGCTATTCAGCGAGTCTGGATGAATCATGAGCCATCACTGCCACCGACAGTGCACAGCCGCTAGAGTTTACATGTTTCTTCTTTTTTGACGGAAAAGTTGAACAGTTTTAGAAAGAAGTTTTCGCTGTGTTGTCTGTTTCGGTCGGAACTCTCAGCAAAAGGGCACATCTGTTATATATGTACGCGTGTTGAATAGAATAATTTTTTTTTTCACTTTATATACATTTTTCTCTCTCTGCCTCTCTCTCACACACACACACACACGTAGGAATAAATTAAATTCATTAAGAAGTAAAATAAGAGGAACTTACAAAATCAGTCTCATTCCCAAGACCAGATACTCACAAGGGGACATCAGCGACACACGTATTTCACTATAGCCTTGACAATCCGAAAAATCATTGAAAAAGCTCTCCTTCCATATCTACAAAATTTGATTCACGGATGCAGTTCCACTAATATCCATCTCGGCCCAGCGAATACGTCCATCATCACTAACCTAGCAGGCGCCTCCGTGGGCAGGAGCAGCAGTGCATAGCACATGCTTCTTGATTAGACCGGGGTTCGAGCCCGTGACCACCAAAAGTGGAGGTTGCGGAAAGGTCAGGGAATGGCCACAGCATATCCCCGGAGCAATATGGCCTTAGTTGCTAATGCTCCTAAAAATCAAATAACAAGCTAACCTAGCCGATACACTTATTTGGATACAATCAGTATTTGAAATAAAACCCAGTGTGATCTTATCGACTTGGACATTAAATCAGTGTTTGGTAATCTCAACAATAAGGCAGCAATAAAAATTCTGAAGAATAATGCAAGATAAACACTACAGTAGACTATCTCCTATATGGCGTCAACCACGATTCCTAATGTTCAAATCTAGCTTCAAGCATATTAGTCACTGAATCAAGTATACCCCAAGGAGTTCTAGCAATGATTATCTTCGCAGCCTCACTAAAGACACTACTTCAAATCAGGCCCAACATCTCGTATTACAATAATTTAAATCTCTTTATTGCCTCCAGACCCAGTGATGATACAAAACATTAATCCGGATGCCAAAGTGGCAGCCGTAGTCCAGTACCACCAAACCCTCCAGTTCACCATCAACTCACTTAACTTTCCAGAAGAAGCGTAAGCCAGTAGATATTCTCATTCTAGGTATTACAGTACCAAAGGAGAACTCTGAAAAAGATCTTGGCGTAATCTTTGACAAAAATCTCTCATTTGCCTGCTAGAATGCTCATGCAGCGAAAAAATTCAGTGAGCCAAATGGCTGATCAACCAAGAAATAATCACAGTACATAATAGAGAAATCATTACGAAACATGTACAGCGATGCATCTACTCAGTTCTCACATAGAGAGAATCGAGTAGATGTATCTTAAAGAGCCCAACAAGCCACATGCATAAAATTCCTCTCCTTTGAATACTGGGTCCTCAGATGACTAAACCGGAACTTAAGATTTCCATTCACAATATTCAGGCAGTAAATGTACCAGAGAGTCAAGCTCAATCCTTTGCATCTACTAGTAAAGCAGGCCGATATATTTCTGCCGTGCAAATGATTCTCGGAAGCAGAAGTTTCTTTTAACATCACAGCCTCAGTTACTGCAGCACCATCTAATCAGAACCCAAGGACCAGGCAATTCTATATTTCTAAACTGAAACAGCTCCAACAAATGGACAGGCCATTCCCCAACTCTATGCTTAAACTAATTAATCAACTCAGAATCGACTGTCATAAATTTGTCTCTAGAAAATCCTACAGAAAAGATGGCCAACCTGATCAAATACGGTTGAAGGTTTTACTACTCCAATTATTGAGAGAGAAGTGTCTTCTTAATATTGTCTCTAAATACTGCTGAGGACTGCTTACCCAACTTTTCCCCACTTATAAAAATATATTTTTTTTTAACATCTAACTTTTGTTAATTCCACCCCCTAGCCTTAATTCTTATAGGGTTTGTTTGTGTTTTAGGTAATAAATAAATGCTTTCTTTACTTTGTTGCCATTCATCTATATACTGTGCATATCCAAATTTCATTACTGCCAATTCAAACGCCGTCTTAAAATTATGCACAGCACAAATATTTTCTCCTCTACAGTAACGCAAAAAAAATTTTTTTTTTTATTTTTACAAAGGAGATTTCAAAATGAATTTAATTTCCTGTATTTATTTTAAATAATTTTTACAGTTTCCACTACATAGCTTTCGTATTTGAAGTACTTTGCTTTACAAGGTTCTCCACACTTGGCTATGTTAATAACATATACTTCATTTGGGTTTGAATTTTTATCCTTTCATCTTCAGGAAAGAAAAGAGTTCAGTAGGTTCAAATTCTTTCATGTCTGCTTGTAGAAGAACTGGTTTCTTTGTCAGTCAGTTGCTGAAAAGGAAGTGACCGATACGCTATAAAGGAGGATGGTTTGGTGATACTGTGCTTCCCAATCTGTTGCTTGGCACACTTACATTTTACAGAGCACTTACTTCAGAATGCATCTCGACTCCACTAAGACGCCTCTGTGCAGATGATATGACTTCTGAAAACTTACCGTGGAAAATAACCGTTTGTGAAGGAACTGTGATTCACCAAATCTTGGCTTTGAAGGAAATGGAAATTTCAAATATTTTTCTAAGTGAAAACCGACATTCCGATTGCGAATCGTCAAGATCGCATCATTCTACATCTTTGAGATTGTTCAATGGAGGTGTGGATTCTCATCAGCTGTGTCAGTCATTTCGAGTGACGGTGCGTTCACAGAGACACACCATCCTTAGTTGATAGTGAGAATGCACATGGTATTTGAACGTTATCTCAAATGACGCATTATTTTATTATACTAGAAGAGAATACAATTTTGACTTTTAATTGCTACAACTCTACCTTTTAGTCAATTGTATAGAACTCAGGGCATTCTGAATGCGTCGAACTCTCCAGCTGGAAAGATCACTCATATTTTAGCATTTGAATGAGCACACAAACTAAAGTGATCATATATGCAAAATTTTATTTTAACAAGTACCACAAATAAAATTGCTTTTTTGCGTGAAACATGTCTTTGTTTTTTTACTTAAAATTTTAAGTAAAAATGATGTTATATTTTCCCCTGCCTTATGACAACATTCACTGAAGAAAGTGGCATGTATATAGACTCCAGCAAGTTCATTTGTTTTTCTTGGAAAACTAAAATCTGAAATTTCTTGAATAAAGAAACGGTTGAATGAAGAACGGTTATTACCTTCTGCACTGCAGATTGAGTAACTCATAAGGGAACACTAGCTGAAGGAAAGACTATCACCAGCTGTTGATGTTACCAAGTTTTCTGATAGAAATGTAGAGTGGTCCTAAACACAAAACGTGTGATCGTAGGGCTGTATTGAAACCTCACTAACAACACTGAAAATCCATTCAATATTTGGGTTATGCGTTGATCGAATTTAAAGCGGTTTGCATGTGTAATGTATTCGGTTATCATAGTTTACAGTGATATTAACATAAAAAATAAATTAACCATTGTAAGGTTTCAAATTCTTCCTTCAGAGATTAATGATAAGACAAATTTCCGAGTTTATCATCTCGTGGGTTCAGGCTCAATCCTCCAATACCTTTTTTTTAATCAATTGCAGTCAATAGAAATTGACTGTCAATTAAATATAAACAAACATTAAAATTTTAAACAACAGATTGCTCTGAAAGTTTCGTGAATTTTGGCTATTAATATTAAATTTCTTTATTCGTGTCTTCACTGAATCTTCCTAGAAGAAATTTTATGGGAATATAAAATGATTTGAGAATTTATCTAATATAAATTATGAAATTTATAAATTTTATATTTAATGTAAATTATGAAATTTATATAAATTTATAAATTAAATATATTGATATTTAACAAATATAAAAATCGTTTGAGAATTAATCTGTAAATCATCAAACTTATTCTATTTTCTATAATGGTACCGCCCAGCTCTTTAAATATTGTCTTCCAATAAAAGAATTTGTATCGGTTCCATTTTTGCTATTAATTTTTATATTCCGAATTTTGTATTATTTCCATGCGCCCATTATTTCCATGTTGCTATTGATTTATTGGCGAGCGATCTGAGTAGGACCTTCAGAGTGGGCTTTATACACTTTTTTTTTTTTTCGCCACCCGTTTATTCATTTCGCGTATTTAAACGCCTCTAATTTTATTTCTTGTGCACGTGACGCTCATTGAATGATGAGTTCACAAGAACTAACTGCGATGTAAATAGATGAGCTTTTTTTTAAAAGATATATTCAGTCGTTAGTATTTCTTAGAAGGAATGGATAACGATGACAAAGGAATAGAATTTTCTTAGTGGTATATGCACTTTTATTTTAGATTTAATATTCTTTAAATTCCTTCTCTCTATAAATTGCAAATTCACAACGCTAATATTTCATTGTGCAACTTTATTCTTTATTAATTAAAAAGTTTTGATTATGAAGGACTTTATGTTTAGAAATCAAACTCGAATATGAAATTTTAGAATGCAAGCAGGAATTGAAGCGGATTAGTTTAAAATTCTATTTTGTTTTTAACTGTCATTAGGAATACAAAACATTCAGAATTACAAAAGCTTTCCGTCCTCAAACACTTTACTGAAAACCTAGTTTTGCTACGAAATTGGAATAATTAAATGCGTGCTCTTTGAATTTAAGGAAGCAGAAAAACATCTCCTTAGGAATGCAATTTAACTAATTATGTTCGTTTTCATCAGATTACGAAAAGTGCAGCGAAAGTTATTTAAGAAGTGTCCTTAAGTATTTAAATTTTATCATTATGTCGAACGGTTGTGGCATTTAATGAGCAGTATTAAATTCAGAAACATTATTCCTGAGTAGCATCCTACCTCTTATGCCAGTGACAAGGCAGGTTGGTTTATAAATCTTTTTATTGCATTAGGGTACTTTACGGGTAATGTGCTGGAAGGTGAAAAAAAAAATTGTTGGAAGACACATCAGGACTTTCTAAATCTTTCTTCATAGGGGCATCGATTAGGAGCCTTCACCAATCTGCTTGATCTTCTTTGAGTCCTTTCTACACACTCTTTTTCTAAATCTTTTAGAATTCTTAAAGATTTAAAAATATTTTTTAAATCTTTTAGAATTAAGAATTCCATGTATTTTAGCGAATAGCACAAAGTGAAATATTCATACAAATATTGATAGATAAAGCAGAAATATATGAGCTTTCGGCTATATGGTAGCCTTCGTCAGAATTAAAATACATGAATGGCAGTTGGAATGAAGATGTGCACTGCCAGGTGCGTGAGACGCGAGGTTTAATTGTTTGTTGACGTCTGTGGCTGTGACGCATGATGACGTGGCCAGCGCTTGTCCAATGACAGAACTACTGACTCTGTGATCGGGTTGACTTGGCAACCACTGTTCCTGTTTAAGGATTTATCCGAAGATTTTATATTTAATGATTCCAACCAGGTACGCTTTAGGTAATGGTGGGATCTGTCTACCACCACGACATCGCGGTGTGGGTCGATGTCGTGGTGGGTTGTCCAGACATGTTCGGCGATAGCTGAGTGTTCTATATCCGCTAAACGGATCGCTCTTTTGTGCTCCGAGAGACGTTTCTCGAGTCGACGTCCAGTCTCTCCGAAGTAGCAGCTAGTGCAGTCACGGCAAGAGATGCGGTAGACTAAACCGCTCTGCAGAAGGGTGGGGACAGGTGTTTTCACGTTGGAAATGAAAGAACGCAGTTTCCTGCCTGGGAGCTGGATGCACTTTATTCCGTGCGTTCTCAGGATTCTACCGATCTGTTGTGACAGGTTGGGGTAGTATGGGATGAATGCCCTTGTGGATGGCTCGTCACTGTTGGTGTTGTAGCTGGTCGTCACGATGTCACGTGTCTGTAGATCACACCTGTCGAGGACGTCAATGGGGTAGCCACACCTCGTAAGGTCTACTTTGACCCTAGTGACCTCTTTGCGTCTTTCATCAGCGGAGCTGGAGTGTGTCCAGGCGCGAGTAAGCAAGGTTCGGGCCGTGGAGAGGAGGTGGCCTCGCGCGTGTGCTGACCGGAAGTTCGTAAACTGGCCAGCACACATGGGCTTACGATAAACTGTAGTCCTCAGGTATGTGCCTTCACGTCGGACAAGTGTGTCTAAGTATGGTAAAGGGTTGTTCGACTCCAGCTCAATCGTGAATTTTATGAAGGGCGATAGTGAGTTGAGGTATGATAGAAGTCGCTGACCTGAGTCTCTAGGGATGACCACGAACACATCGTCAACATAGCGACACCAAAAGGCGATTACGGTAGGCTCATTTACGGCCTACCGAAAGTGCACAAAGAAGACACACCACTGAGACCAATTGTATCCTGCTGTGGATCACCGACTTACGAGCTGTCTAAATTTGTCTCGAGACTTCTTTCTCCTCTGGTTGGCAAGACCACCCACACCGTTTCCAACAGTGTTGAATTCATAAAGAGGATTCGCACTGTATCCATCTCGCAGAATCAAGTTATGGCATCGTTCGACGTCATATCGCTCTTTACCTCCATCCCTGTGGAACTTGCCATTTCTTGTGCAAAACAACTCTTGGACAATGATAGAACCCTCAACGAAAGAACTGGTCTCACACCCGATGACATTTCCACCGCCCTCAGACTGTGCTTAACAGGGGGTGCGATCATATTTAATGACTCAGTCTACCAGCAGATACATGGCACGGCCATGGGTTCCCCGGTCAGCTCAGTCACAGCAAACATCGTGATGGAGGAGTTAGAGGGACGTGCGTTTGCACACGCACCTGATCACATCGCCTTTTGGTGTCGCTATGTTGACGATGTGTTCGTGGTCATCCCTAGAGACTCAGGTCAGCGACTTCTATCATACCTCAACTCACTATCGCCCTTCATAAAATTCACGATTGAGCTGGAGTCGAACAACTCTTTACCATACTTAGACACACTTGTCCGACGTGAAGGCACATACCTGAGGACTACAGTTTATCGTAAGCCCATGTGTGCTGGCCAGTTTACCAACTTCCGGTCAGCACACGCGCGAGGCCACCTCCTCTCCACGGCCCGAACCTTGCTTACTCGCGCCTGGACACACTCCAGCTCCGCTGATGAAAGACGCAAAGAGGTCACTAGGGTCAAAGTAGACCTTACGAGGTGTGGCTACCCCATTGACGTCCTCGACAGGTGTGATCTACAGACACGTGACATCGTGACGACCAGCTACAACACCAACAGTGACGAGCCATCCACAAGGGCATTCATCCCATACTACCCCAACCTGTCACAACAGATCGGTAGAATCCTGAGAACGCACGGAATAAAGTGCATCCAGCTCCCAGGCAGGAAACTGCGTTCTTTCATTTCCAACGTGAAAACACCTGTCCCCACCCTTCTGCAGAGCGGTTTAGTCTACCGCATCTCTTGCCGTGACTGCACTAGCTGCTACTTCGGAGAGACTGGACGTCGACTCGAGAAACGTCTCTCGGAGCACAAAAGAGCGATCCGTTTAGCGGATATAGAACACTCAGCTATCGCCGAACATGTCTGGACAACCCACCACGACATCGACCCACACCGCGATGTCGTGGTGGTAGACAGATCCCACCATTACCTAAAGCGTACCTGGTTGGAATCATTAAATATAAAATCTTCGGATAAATCCTTAAACAGGAACAGTGGTTGCCAAGTCAACCCGATCACAGAGTCAGTAGTTCTGTCATTGGACAAGCGCTGGCCACGTCATCATGCGTCACAGCCACAGACGTCAACAAACAATTAAACCTCGCGTCTCACGCACCTGGCAGTGCACATCTTCATTCCAACTGCCATTCATGTATTTTAATTCTGACGAAGGCTACCATATAGCCGAAAGCTCATATATTTCTGCTTTATCTGTACGCTCTGTGTTTAAGCCACAATAAAATTCCTCAATGAATCCAGAGCGCGTAGGCCTGTTTCGTTAAATATTGATAAACTATACGTAAATAATTGAATACAGATAAATTGCTTTTTAAAAATATTTTATAACTTAATAAAATACGAAATTTGCCTTTTGAAAAATAAGAGAGAAAACTTCGTCTTCTCTCCCCAACTGTTTGTAAGCTGGAAGATAATATCTTGGTAGTTGGTACTTTTTCGAAGAAAACAACACGTATATCTTATTTCTACAGAAGAATCTTTGACTTCCGGTCCCATTTTATGTTCTTGATAAAGAATCGGATAAATCCATTAAATGTTTTTGGAATTTTTTCCCATATCTGCTATATTGGATGGATATAATATGTAGGTTTACTAATATATAGAATAAGCTGGACTTTGTTTTCTTTTGTTCATATTTCAATTGCATTCAAAGATTTCTAGGAGAAAACGTTTTTAGCTATACATTATTGCAAAATATTGTGCCACTTAACGTAAATGAAGAGACCTAAGGAACTTGTCTAAAACCGAAAGTTAAAGGCCAAACGGAGGGGAAGATACTTTACATGTTGAACAAGTTTGAATGATCCGTCTGACTGGAAGAGCTCATTTAAGTAGTTAAGCTCTGCTAGCACAATATGCAATGACTCATCATGCTGCCTATAGGACTTCTGATTGATAGCCCCAGTTACCCGTTACCATGGTCTCTTTTATGGTCTCTTTTATTAATCAGAATAATTCTGTTGTGCTCTAACTTGAATACTGAATTATGACTTCACTGTAAAAAAAAAATATAATTTAGCACATTTCTTTAGTTCTGCTTGACTACATCAATTGGATTCAATTGAATCTTGAACTATAGATTGGTTATCTTTCTCTGTCACCACCACCTTGTTCTCTTCGCACAGTCCTGCGCTTAATGAATCAACACGTTCACTTGCAAGAGATATTCGTTAAAGGCAATGTTGCTGCAGTCAGTACAATACCAAAGATCTGGTGCACGAAGTCTTCTAGTGTTACATTATTGTTGAAAAATATATCGCAAGGGATCTAACGAAGCATCCAACCTCATTTAGCCTACAATAGTTCGCACTGACGCGTTAGATCTGTAGGTAACAGGAGCTAGCTTAATTAAAAGGTGTCAAGTGCTATTCTCTGAGGACTTTTTTCTATAAGTTTTTTCTGCTCGGAGCTGTAAGTAATGATATA
Source organism: Mastigoproctus giganteus (assembly GCF_048544385.1). Lineage (NCBI taxonomy): Eukaryota > Metazoa > Arthropoda > Arachnida > Uropygi > Thelyphonidae > Mastigoproctus > Mastigoproctus giganteus. Next base: position 69,160,180 of record NC_143576.1, read on the forward strand.
ATCTTTCACTACATAAAAGATTGTCAATGAATGCAGAGAATATAGTGGCGTCTCATAACTTCAGTTGCCTCTTCTACTGATTTAAATGAGCGTATCACTGTTCAATTCATGCACAATTTAACAAGGTTATTTTTTTTATTCTTTCGTTATAAGAAGTAGTGTAATTATTTTCAATAGAAAGAAATACCAGTTTATTTTCCTTTCTCTGAAAATTCCGAATTCATTAACTAATTTTCCAAGTATGTGTTATTCTTGCTTTCTATTCGATTGAAATTTCTTTTGCATGTTGTTTTTAGCCAGTTTATAACAGCTGCGTTTGAAGTCGTACTTCCCTTAGTTCTGTTTCAGTAAGTTAAAAATAAACTGGAGCTCTACTAAGACGTTCACCAGAATGAATAATTTGTGAATGTTTGAACAGAGAGGCTATTGACCAAAGCTTTCCTTTAAATTGAATTCCTATAATTCTGCGGCTAGCAATATGACTCGCATACACTGGTTGGGCCTTCGGGGAATCTAATGTAGATTATCGAAACAGTCTTGAATTTTTTTTATGTATATATCAGTCGAAACGTCTCAACGAAGAATCGAATTTGTAGTATTAACCAGAATTTAATGAGTTCATTTTTATTTTTTTTAAATATGAAATTAAGTAATTGATACATTTGCGCAAATGATTAACTGGCATTGAAAATCAGGACATTTATTAAGGGTAATGGTTGACTGTAATATATTAAATAAAAAGTTTCGTGTGGATTTTTATTACCTCAGGTATATCTGAAATTTTACTTTATTGAAAGATATTGAGAGCTGGTGCTGGTGAATAACATGAGTTAGTACTGTAGTTAAGTTTTATATTTTTTTAAATGTGTGTGTGTATATATATATATATATATATATATATATATATATATATACACATATAAGAAGTAGTGTAATTATTTTCAATAGAAAGAAATATAAATATATATATATATAAATATATATATATAATATATATATATATATATATATATATATATATATATATATATATATATATATATATATATATAAGTAAATCAGCACTTGAAATTTTATCCGGCAGAATATCGCTTAGGACAACTTGATGCAACCAAATTTTGGAGTAAAGAAGGGGGAACGCCACATTTCATAAATTCTTGAAGTTCCACGCAGTGGTTACACAAATGCCAGGTTACATCGTCTAACATTTCAGTTCAGAGTGACCCTGTGGACTAATTTAAATTTGTAATTAAGAGTCGCCAGAGAGATAAGCTTCAACAGATTAAAACAGCGACTCTGAGTGTCATAGAATTTGCAATTCATTATAGCAAATTTAGCTTTTCTTGCAAAGGAAATCCGCACTTTACTTAACAGCATAACTTAAACTTACTTTCAGTTCTCCAAAGATTACGGAAGTGTTTTATATTGGACTGAACCATTAATCTTCCTCTGCCGACTGTGGTCTATAAAGTTCGGACACACTTAACTGTGCGCAATCAGTATGCACTTCAAAGTTGTTTAAATGGCGTCTGCAGGTCATTTTCAAAAAATGTTTTTACACTCTGAATGGGTAAAAAAAACACATTCTTGTATGTATCCAAATGAATTTTTTTTTGTTTATATCATAGTTCTTTACGAACTGATATGTTCTTCATAGAGCTGTTACGCTTTGGGAAAAAAAAATAGTTGGCCCTATAATCACTTACTGAGCAATCAAGAACAGTTCCCAGAGCATCCAGTAAAACTAGTGCCATGATTTTTTAAAGCTAATGACATGGCAATAGAGGCAGCCTCTACTGCCTCCTCTTTCTTAGTCAAAATGCAATAGCATACATTCCTTGTAAATGGAAATTCATTTCATAGATTAGTTTTGTCGTTTGGCCTCTGTCACAGTTCCAATACTTTATCGCTAGTGATAAACCAATTTAAAATTCACCGGATGTTCCTTAAAAAACACTCCAAGCGAAGCTCAGTTCTCAGTTTCCTGATATGATCTTCATCAATCTGCTCAGTTAGATAAAGTTCCCAAGACCTAAAGCCCTCTCATCCAATAGACTTTGCATATAATATATGCACCCTAACTCTCACGATATTTACCGATTTGATTATCTCTACAGCAATAAAATGATTATTTCTTTATTAGGAAACTCATATTTTGTGTATTAGGAGCCAAAGCACATTGAGTGATCAATGTGTCTGTAATCGCGTGCATTTTTCAGTCTTTCTATTTGTTTGAGGGGTAAAAAAAAACTAATTTTCCAGGAAAGAGAAAACAAGCCTTGTAACCTTGGTCTCAGACCGATTAACTCGCCATATTCTTAATGAACCCGCAGATTTTCTGGCGTCATTTCCTGATCTAGAACTCAGTCTCCCATTTAAGTCGCTGACCTCTTATCTTCTCGGTGCGGCAGGAGGCTGATTATGACCACTGCGCTAAGCGCGAGGAAAGTAAACTCATAAAAAAATAAGCGCATACGAATGTATAACTGTATTAAAATTTAAAACCTTATTGCAGTTTCCTTAGTTAACCTTTAATATTTAAAATTCTATCTTGATTTTGAACTTTCGCGTTATGTAATCCATATATTGTGCATAAAATCATAAGGTTACTAGCAACCTACTTCTGAATTGCCTACTAGTATTTGATTCTATTTCTTTGAATATTTTATCTGTTATTTAAATTTTATGATGTGTTGTTGGAGGCAGCAAAAACATTCTGTAAATGTAGATTACATGAAGTAGCAGGTAGAATCCTACTGCTAAAGTATAAGCATGGTGATAACTACAAGGAACAGACTCAATAGAACAGGTGTTTTGTTGTGTTACACAAAGGATCGATTACATGGATTGCAGTACAAAAATTTCGAAAAAACAGATCGATCCTAAAGTATTAGTATTAAATTGGCATAATGATGCAACGAAGCCAACTTCATTTGCACACCTGCTAAAACGCCTCTCTCATATTATTCTCATTGTCAAAAATTCTTCCTTGAATTTTGACAGTCTCAGCCGACCTTGCAGAGAACCTATTCCAGTAGCCCACAACTCGCCCTCGAAGGAAAACTTCATGAGACCAAAGTCTAAATTTCCTAATTAAGACTTTATAGTTGTGCTCGCTGGGTCTTTTCTCGCCCAGCAGTGAATTTTCCTCCCGTAGGGAGTTCATACCGCAATCAAAATCACTCCGCTAAGGTGTTTGGTAAGTTATGCAGTTCACAGGAATTATGCTTGGTGCTCTTCACTAATCTAGTCGCACTTTACTGCACCTTCTTTAAAAGTTTATATCTTTCTTGAAAGATGCGAGGAATTTACGTACTTTTTTTTTTTTTTTTTTCACAACATAGTTGAAAGCTGCATTACCACGATTTCATTCTATAAGAGGAAAACTGAAGTCACTCATAATTTACTATCCTTTGCCCTCTCAAATTGTCTAAAGTGATTTCCACCGTACTGTTCAGAATCACTGGCCTGTAACGATTCCCCATTATCATTCCTTTACCACTAATTATCTCGCACCACACGAGCTCAACTTCTGCCTAGACTGGCCCATGCCTCTGCAAACCGTCTTTCAAAAGCTTCTTGCTTTCAAGCGGCTTTTTCGTTTCAAGCACACTGTGCTCGGGAAATGATATTCAGCATCCCATATCTTGGTGCGCATTATTTTTCCGTTATTCCTGCAACATCAACGTTAGATCTGATTATCAGATTAGATCTAACACTCTGATCAGGAGCTCAAGTTAGCTCATTTCATTCACAACGATATTTATCCCCTAGTTATTTACCCACTACTTTGTCTGTAGTATGTGATTGGGCTGTTCCATTCCATCCCTTTCAGCTCTTCTGCTCAAGTGAATTATATCCTTACAAAATGCATCCGTATTGTAAAATGCGCAGTCAAGTTGAGTATACCTAATCTAAAAATAGACTATTAAATTCGACTTGCCCGATTTATGGGTTTTGAACTCCGTCTCAATAAATAAAGAGCGTTCTTTGTTCCGCACTAAAATGGAAATATGCTCACTCATAGAATAACAACAAAATTTTAAAAAGTGAGTTTCGCCACACCATATACTGCATCAACTGCTGCTGGTCTTAAATTCTCTTGGCAAGCTCAGAGAATTGTTTGAAGCTGTAAGCAACTTCCTGTGTATAAATACGGGTCTGAGAATACAAAAGAAGGTGGACTGGATCACTGTACCCTAAATATCTTACCTCAAACTGAGCCATTAGTTCCATCCCCCCCTCTATTCCTTGCACCTCTTCTGCTCAAATGAATTACATCACTTTCACAAAAGATCAGTTAGGTCACAAGTTCTTGTGACCTACGTGATCCATTCATGTCGGTTTATGCCGTTTCATGTTTATATCGGCAAAATATGTTTTAATTTATAAGATGAAATATTGCATCTTAAAGAAAAAAAATTCGAGCTACATTTTTATATACTTTAAAATATATATTTTTTTTCTATATAAAAACTGACTTCTTGCAGACTATCTACATTGGCTTCGAAAGCGATGGAGATGAAGACCTGTTATATTTGTATAAAAATCTGATTAGATCTTAGTTGGATTATGGATCTTCTATATACACTTCAGCTAGACGGAGCGTCTTACATCGATTAGATACCTTTCACCACACTACTCTTTGAGTAGCCTCAGGAGCATTTAGAACTTGTGTAAATATCTCCAAGCCTTTGTGAACAAGAGTGAGCTGCGGATCACATCCTTCCCCTCCACTCAGAGGGCTTTAATTACTATCGTAAACCGCTGGCATCGATTTGCCGTAAAATTGTCTGAAGATTCTCTTCAGTTAATAAAGATTAATTTATTAATTAATTAACCAATTTCTTCTATTTATAGCCTATATGTAGATGCATCTGAGCCTGCGGTTTAAACCTTCGACCAGATTTGCAAGTATGCGGAGAAAATATATTGCCAGTTAATACGTCCAAATTGGTTCATTATTCATGAACTTCGATTAATGATTAACAATGAGTATAGGCCAAAATAGGCCATAAACCAAATAGGATGGGACTCAGACAATTAGTTCGAGAAAGGGAATAAATCTCAGTGGTATTCTAATCATAATTTTAAATCTGTCCGGCTGCTCACTTGTCCATCTCCGACCATTACGAAATGTAAAAATAATCCCAATTCAGAAGTTTACATGCATTACAAAATTCTCAAAATAGAAATAGCCATCAAATATACAAATAATTCAACACCGAGCAAACTAGTAAGAACGGCAGTAACCTTTTTTTTTTTTTCGAAATCTACAGCGTCTATTTCCTTGCATTCTACATTTTGTGATTTTGTTGCAGAACTGTATGCTTCTTGTGCTTTAGCTACGAGTATATTTAGCTCATCATGAGAATCCAACTAAATATAAATCGTATATTTAGATGGTATTGGCAACGAGTGTCAAAGTTTTTCTGCCCCCATGTATATTGACTCTTACTACAATACTAGGTCTGCGGAATATAACCTTTCATATCCATTGATGCAACACCTTAAGCGTAAGACAACAGACAGCAATTTTTAACGAATTGCTGTCTGTTGGATTCTTATCCGTGTTGCAATCTCAGGAAATGATCATGCAGATCAACAAAAAATCCAGTTCATGACGCATGTGATAACTTTCACTTTATGCCCACCAACAAGCACTTTGCTATGAGATGAATACCTGCAGTTATAAATCTTGGATACCACCATCATAATAATACCTCGATAACTGCAGCTCACCACAACCTAAACCTCGATAAATCCTTCAAGAGCACTTCAGACAATAATATTATTGGTATCTCCAGCATTTACTAGATCCCCAAATATCAATTTCCTCTGACGTGTTTCAAGTCGCAGACTATCTGGTCTATCTGCTGTAGGCTTCTCAGCGTCACACGATTCATTCCTTTGAAATAAATCTGATATAATCACTTAAAAAAGTTGATGTTAAGTTTACCTAACAGCAACATTATCCACCTATCTGTATTATTTCCATAAATTGTGTATATTCTCTGGTCGGTTTCCCTTTTTAGATGCCAGGAAAAATCTTTCTATACTCGATTTAGCCAGACTACTCAGCCACGGAAAAAAGCCCATAAAAGCTATTGTGTCATTGAAGGGTATGGAACCCTTGCCTTTCCCACTCGGTGTAGGGAGGACGGTGATGTACTGTACTACCGCAAGGAATAGTATCATCATTTATACGCAGATGGAATAAAAATCTTCATCTATATCAAACTCAGAGGACATCCTTACTATTGCACAAGAATCAAATAGTCTGCATCGTCTACTTATTGGAGTATCTGAAACATCTAAATCTTCATCAACGTTGATGTCAGCCCACCTCAGTCTCCTCCTCTCTTAAAAAGAAACGAAAATATTTCACATATTTCTTTAATTCAGAATATGCTAATACTTTTAGTCGTAGTTTCATCGTATAAGAAGTTTTATATCCCTTGACTCAAACTTCGGTTTCAGCCAACAATACACTCACGTAGCACACAAAAATTGTAAAAGTCTTGTGGATCAGGAAACAGTAAGCATATATAGCAGTAAAACCATCATTAATCACATCCAGCGCTGAATCTATCCCATTCTAACATATGGCTTTGAGATGTGGTTCAGTGCTCCACAATCAATATTCAAGAAATTCTTTTCTGCTATAGAATATATAGGATCTTTAGCCGGCTTAATCGGAAACTCAGCTTTCCATTTTCATTCTCCAGAAGCAATCTACAAAATAACATCCAAATTAAATTGGCAGCTATGTTTTAGTGCTGCTAAATACAAGGTCGTACACCTGGCGAATAGCAACCCACAAATAAATGATACACTTGGTGGGGTTGAATTAAAAACAGAGGAGGAAAGGGATCTGGGAGTTACAATATAAAGTTTTCTGAACAGTGTAAACAGGCAGCCAGGAAAGCCCATGGTGTGTCGTATTGATTATTTATCGAATGTTATCCTGTAGAAATAAGAAGATCATAATCCCACTGTATAAAGCAATTGTAAGACCACGTTTAGAATACTGTGTTCAAGTATGGAGACCTCATCTGAAAAACTACATTGAGCTTAAAAATAGAATGAATTAACATGAATTAATTGTTTGCATAACTTGCATTCCTCTCTTTCACACGAGAATTTCTCAATATACTCTGTATTCTTGAATACGTTCCTTTATTTTTATTTGAACTCGTATGAGTACATCTAATCTTTAAAGAACAAAATTCGACTGTCTACTTGAAAAGATGGTCATAGAGGATTCATTAAACCAAACTCTGCGTGGTTTCTCTTTTAACCATGGGATGATCAAGGCCAGTGTAATTCATCATATCTATTGATGAAGGTTTCGCCCACCAACTATACTAGGTATATAGACGATGCATGTTAATCATCTATTTACTGACCTCCGTGTCATAACTATTAATTTACTTGTTTTAGTTATAGTATAATTATTGCGTTTTTAAATAAAGAATCGAATTTATTTAATAACACATCGTGAAAACAGCTCATAATTTCAATGTGATCCCTTTCTTCAAAAGTTCAAATCCCGGTAGATATAACACTCCAAGTTACCGACTGCAGAGGACGCTGTTAAACGATTTTTAATATGTCACATCCGCAGTATAAAAAAGGGTCTATTCAGGGAAAATCTTTATTGCATGAGCCATTTTAGGTATACTCTAGATGGACATCTATTAGGACTGATATAAGAAAGATGTCTTATGAGATGGCTAGAACTTGACTGATTTTAATTGTTGGTTCTAATAATCGAATAAAACTTATTTTGTTTTTATTTGTATTTAATTTATTTTGAAAATTCTAGGGTTGTAATTCGCTTCAGATAAGGCCGACCGGGCTAGCTGAGTGGGTAAAGTACCTGCCCGGCAACCCAAAGGTCGCGGGTTCGATTCTTGCCTCGGGCTTGGGAGGTGCAATATGGCCACAGAAGCCGATGCCCCAACAACTACCAAATCAAAAAAAAAAAAAAAAAAAAGCTTCAGATAACTCCTATTATGAAAATTTTCTAGATCTATTCTAATAGGCGTTACCATATCTGTTTCTTCCAGTAACCGCAGACGCAGTTAAACTTATTTCGGAAATTAGTCAAATTAATTAACCAAGTGAATAATTAAACTTATCAGCGTATTCGTAAATCAAATCTATGAATTTCTAAACTTATTAAATTGATGCTATTAGCACTGTTATCATGTTTTTCGTAATGCACTTTATGAATGAATTAAAAAAAAAGGTTTACGAGTAATCACGAGATCTTGAAAACAGTTAATCTGATCCAGCGTGGTTTGCATTAACGGAATGCGATCGTTCAAGAGAAGTGCGAGTTGTGGCATACAGAATGTTGTAAATCATTTCATTAAAGTACAACGCAATTTTCGTCATGGCTATGGTGAAGATTCCCTTAAATAGAAAGCCTTTAATTCCATATGTGAGTCATCAGATCAAATAAATGCATTATTTTGGAAGGAAAGCCAGTTGGATTTCCTTTCAAAACTATCCAACTTTTCCCCCTCTTGCATCACAGTACACCTTAATAAAATCAAGTAATCATGTGCAGGAAGCCTAGGAAAAAAAAATCGGGGTACTGTTTGCAGCACGCAGTAGTGAAAATCGTTTTACTTAAACAGTAGCAATTTCGGGCCTACAAGTCCGGTTAAAATGTCTATTAAAACAGCCGATCACTCTAAAAGAAAGAATTGGGCAATAATTCTTCTCCGCAAAATTATTAATCAATTGAATGTCTTGAATAAACTTCTCCTTTTCACATAAATGATGGGGTAAATAGTAACAACTGTAGAACTGAAACATTGCAATTCTCATTTTATAAGATTCTTGAAAGTGCAAGGTGAACGCACGGTTTTTTAGGAGATAATTTATGGCCAAATTGATCAGGATACGCCAGAACCTTTTCAACAGATTGACGTATCGCGGATATTATGAATACTCTCCTGGGCAAAGCACGCTTCGTGAGTTCACTGGATGACTCATAAAACTTAGATGACGTTATAAATCTGTAAGCAAAATTGATATTGATGCGAACCATTTTCTCTTAAAAGGCAATGTGGATCACTCCTAACCGTCAGGCTAGGAGAAATCAAACACCACTGCTTTCAGAACTGCTTCTTCCACTTCAGGTGTACTCGTCGAGCGTAGTCTGCTACTGTCTCTACCGTAGCACAATGTTTCTACCAATTCGTAGTCGCTCGTTAAGTCGCCTCTTATCATCGGGATTCCGTCGATAATGCCCTTGTGAGTAGAACGCTTGGTAGGATCGTCGACCTCCCCACACCAGGAAGAAAAGACCTGAGTTCGAGTCCCGTCAAAGCCGGGAGGAACTTTTAACTTCCTTTTTCACAAAGTGGCTGAATTAGTGGGTCTCAGGCGAGGATAGCATGGTTTTTGCCGCAGGAAACTCTGGTTTTTCGTCAGGCAAACAGAAAATCGATCCTCAGAACACGAGCAGTTTACTGATAATATACAGAAGCAATATGGCCTTAGTCGCTGATTCTTCATTTCTGAATGAATGCAATTTTTACCCGGAATTCTGTTTTTTTTTTCTTCTTTTTACTTGAAAAATTATTCCTTGAGGCTGTCACTGACATTCTCTCAGATATGCCAAGCTGTGTTTTGCTAGTTGGGAGTCTAAACGCTGGTTGCACTAATATTCGTGTGACACTCAAGTCAAGTGGATTGAATTTCTGCAAAGTCCGGTCGATCTGTTACAGCCAAATCTTCTGCTTGCATCTTCACAATTATGGGACTATTAGTAACCCCATATAAACTCAATGTGTAAATCCTGAAATACGGCACCTAGCATACCCAGGTGCAAACCAATGTAAGCAAGGGTCGAGGTGCAGCGCCCACATCGTACGGAGAAATGCTCCCTCTCTGTGTTATCAGACCATACTAGGTGGTAGATGAAGCTCATCAACAGGTGCAAAACCACCACATTGCTTATTGGATGTTTGAAGTGGTGAAACCCAAGTTTAGTTTAAGAGCAAAGCTCCGGCAATCTCCCCCCCCTCAACTTTTCCGTCATGCAGTATGATTGATGTCTTTCAGATTATGATGTAACATCATAACCTTAAATCATGACGAGATACAATCTTTCTAACATTTCGAGGGTACAGCTCTAAAAGGGTGTTCGCAGGCCCCTCGCTAGATAGTCCACCGGACCGAACCTCTTGGTCCGGTGGACTATCTAGCCGAACTATCTAGGGGCGCCTCCGTAGCCAGGTGGGAAGGAGCAGCAGTGCGTAGCACACGCTTCTTGATTAGACCGGGGTTCGAGCCCGTCACCACCGATGGCCGCCGTAGCCTAGTGGTCAGGCGCGCGGGTGCATAAGTACACGTGCCTTGAGTGACCGGGGTTCAAGTCCGTGACTGCTGAATACGGTGCTGTTTCTTGTATTCTGTGTATCTTGTAAACTCCTCTGACCGTTTGGTCGTCCCGGAGTATAAACAGAAAATGTATTTATTTATTTAAATACGGAGGATGCGGAAAGGTCAGGGAATGACCACCGCATATCCCGGAGCAATATGGCCTTAGTTGCTAATGCTCCTAAAAACCAAAAACAACTCCTCTCTAGAAAGCTTCCGAATCAACTAGTGTATAATCTCGCTGCGTCTAAACTGCCAGATAGTAAGGGAAGGGAGTCCCAGTAGTGTGTGTGCGGGAGCATTGTCGATGTCACGTTATATCAAGGAACTGGGTATATTATTACCACGTGTGTCTGCCTTATCAAAAATTGCATTCCTTCATACACAATGTCCTCTACGGATTTTATTACTTCTGAATAAACCCTGAATTGTCAAACTAACAGAAGAAACAAAACTGCGAAAAGATCTAAACCTCCCAAACACTTCCTTGTTCATTACCCGGTTAGAGTCCTAATCTCAATGATGTCCATTTCCAGTTAGTCTGCCATACCCCATGTAATTTTCCTGACAGAATCCCAGTTATCAGTTGATTCAACCACTTCTCATTTCAGTTGTTCGAATTATTCACTGTGTAATTCCTTTCGCTTCAAAGGTGACACTTGTGCATATGCCATTTCTGATATTCCCTGGAATTTTGAATCTTCTATTTTGGCTTAATGTTCACAACCAGCTGGCTTCCGTTTTCTAGTCACTCGAACCCAGTTGGTCGAGATGCTGAGGCTTTTGCAATTACTAATGACCTCGCACAGATCGTTTATTTACCTAGGAAAATACCAGCCAATGCTAACAACGCAGCCAACATGATCATCTTTTTCCCACAAACAGCCCTTCGAAGTACAGAGTCAAGGTTCTAGGCACCTCAGATCACAACTTGGTCTCTTCCCAAACGGAGCCTTTCTCTCGGGTTCATTCTCAACCTAGTGTTGTTTGGCATTACAAGAATGCAAAATACGATGACTTGAGAGATTTTGTTGTTTCTTTTCTTGGGTCGGATTACTGTTTCAAATCATCTGATGTCAACGTTTCCTGAGATTGTGCAAGTGAAATTATTCTTGTATGGATGGAATCCTTTATTCCACACTCAACATAAAATCTTATCCTTTTATCTAATCCTTAGTTTTCCAGCAAATGTGCTAAGGCTGTTCAAGAGAAGAATGTTGCATATCGTAAAAACTTGTTTCCAAATCTCCAGTTTCATTTTCTGCTTACACCAAAGCTCTCAACGATTGTAAAGCAGTTATTAATCATTCCAAACTGGATTTGAAACAGGCCCAGAGTAGAAAACGTCCTTGTCCAAATGGCAGCCGAGCATCCTGGTCTCTTTCCGAAGCTATTGGCCACAACTTTTGCCGATCTCTGTTCCTACCTCTGTCAAAACTAGATGTTTCTGTTACCACTGCAGCCATAGATACTGCGACCATCCTATTTTTCTTCCAACTCGCATATTACTTATTTGGTAAACCAGCTCCCATCATTCCCAGTACACTCCATTCAATACTCCTGTGGCCTTCCGTCAAAAGAATAACAGAAGGATTTTGTTCTCAAAACTTGCGTCCTGAACTTACTCCTGTTCTGCATCGCCTTTTTTTCACTTTCTTATTGGAGAGCCGTTTTTTCTTCTACTTGGAAATTTACTCATATCCAACCAGTTCCTAAAAAGGGTGACATATCCCTCTCATTGCAATTACCTCTACTCTTTCTAAAGTAATGAAGAAATTAATTAACTGACAACTCCTAAACTATATAGAAACTTTCCATCTTATCAACGATCGCCAGTATGGATCCCGTCAGTGTCGATCCACAAGTGGTATTTTGGCTTATTTTACCACTCTAGAGAGAGATTCTGTGGAAAAGTTTGGTCAACCTCAATTAGTTGTTCTTGACATTTCAAAGGCTCTTGATCGTGTTTGGCATAAAAATCTTCTAAATAAGCTTCCAACTTATGGTTTGCCAGTGTGCTTGTTATTAGGCATCCAATTTTCTATCTGGCCGCTTATTGCGGGTGATCGTTCTGTCTTATAACTTCTTCACTAATGCTGGTGTTTATCAAGGTTTGTTATTTCTCCCACTCTACTCCTCTTGTGTATTAATGACCTTCCATTGACCAGAAATTCTATCCATAGTTTTGCTGATGATAGCACATTTCATTCTACCTTCGATTTTGAGAAACCTTGCGTTGCACAAACAGTTTGAACTTCTGGAATATCCATTACCAATTCCCTGAATGCTAATTTCCAGATAATTCTCCAGTGGGGCAAGGATAACTTAGTTGATTTCGATCCTAAAATTCATTCCTGTCTTATATCTCGCAAAGAAGGATAGATTTTTCTGCTTCAATGCTTATCTTCGATGACACTGATTTCTAGGCAAGATCATATATCTCTACTGGGGGAGTACCATGATTTTTAATCTCTCTCGGCATAATCACATTACAAATATTGCTTCCTCTGTATCTAAAAAAAAAAAGTTGTGTTTTCTCTTTTTCTCTCGGCGTTAGTTTTCTTCCAAACAGCTGTTCGCTCTGTAAAAATCGCGGGCCGCTCTACCATGAAATGTTGTTCTTACATTTGGGCTGGTTCCTCCAGAACCTCTCGGGCTTCTAGATTCGAATCGAAAGAGGGCAGTTAGGTTAATTATTGTCATCTCTAACAGAGTCTCTTCACTCTGTCTCATAGACGTTCTGTTTTTGCTGCATGCCTTTTCTATAGATAGTTTTCTATGGGCACTATTCTTCTGAATTCGCCTCTCTCTCTCTCTCTCTCTCTCTGTCTCTCTCTCCCCCCCCCGCCAAAGCAGTCCGAACATGTTCCGCAATCAATCAGCATCCATTTACTGGCCGCCTTCAGACTTACAGGACCAACTTTTCTTTTTCTCTTTTATTCATTCAACTCCATACATATTTCGCGAAAATTACAGTATACTGAAATTCAAATCTAATATCAAGAAATACCTATCTTCTAAAGAAATGTTTTAAGAGGCGTTTGTTTCCAAGATAATCTTCTCTTTTAATTATAAATTTCACGATTGCATGCATAAATATTTTTAACGGCACACAAAAATTGCAACTAACATGATTCGAGTGGAGTAACAAGTTTACGAAGCATAAAAAAAAGGAATGAAGAGAAGATTCTAAAAATATATTTGTTTTCATATGATTGAAGATTTCAGTAAAGGAGAAACACATTTCACCATAATAACCCAAAAAAACACAATTCCAGTGTTATTATGGTGTTTACTATCCGTTTATAATTGTTTTCAGTAACAGAAAAGCCGAATAAATCGGAAAGTGCAAATTGTTTTATGGTCATAACCTCCAGAAATGTGCTTTAAAAAATATCAGAAAGGCGGTTAAAATTGATTCTTATATGATAACGATGAAAGTGTAGTGCATTTTAATTATTTGAATTGGTGACTAATACAATTTACAAACCACGCTCACGACCTTTTTATATGGCCTTAAGATCACGCTCGTGACTTTAAAAATTACATTTTAGAGAGATAAATAGCTTAGTTCTACAGCGAAAATTTCAACTTCCGAGATCTTGAAACGAATTACCAAAAAACAATCTATTGGGTTCACATTACGATATTTTCACGATACGATGGTGTCTCTGGAACTGATTAATATCGTAAAGTGTGGTACGCTGTATTGTATAGCTACGCACGTGGTTTGTAACGTGGTATTTATGAATGTTTAACATTAATTTTTTGCAATTAATGTTCGTATTTTCGATTTTACTGATACTTGGGGGAAAAAAATTCGTAAAGCGAGAACTGCCTGTACAGTAAATAAAGACCAGTTTATGCAAATATCTTTCTGAATGCGTATTCAACGCAAACTGCTTGATCTGGAAGTGATGTCAAGTTAGATTCGAAACTGTTCAAGAAGTACCCGGCTTATTGTTGACTAAGGAATCATATACGTGCCGTTAGGCGACGTACCTTTGTATTATGGTTATTATTATTGTTACTAAAATCACCAAGAAGACATTACTTTAACATTAAAAATGGAACTGAGAGCAAACTAATTAAAGAATGTAATAAAATCATTACTTAATTATAATTACAAATTTGTGAAGTCCAGGCTGGATTAATGTTGATTTTTCTTAATTCGGCCAACGTATCTTCGATCGAATTACACATTTGGACAAAGGTGCCTGCCTATCTTTTCTGCATACTAAGTTTCTCTGAAACAATTCACGCTCGATATCACTAAGCTTACTTTTCGGTTCTTTGAGCTATCAGAAAACATCTGACGTTGCCAACGCTGGTCAGCCAACATTAGACGCGACTGCGTTTTCTCGCACACAAATGATCCCCAAGTGACTTCTTCGCTTGGCCATAAAATAACTGGTCTGGAGTTTTATTGCTCTATCTATCCAGAAACAAAGGTTATAATTTGTTGTGTGGCAAGCTTGCTACGCTTTCACAATGATTCGCTATTTCGAGTGGAATATTCGTTATTAATGGAAAAACGAAAGACGTTCAACTCGTCAAATTTACCACAGATATAAATTCTTAAAAATATTTTGAAAAAGAAAAAAAAATGAAAGAAATATCTTCTCAGTAAGCCGCCTTAAAAAGCTCTCGTTATAATGTTCAAGCAATTATTTTTCCCTGACGGGTATCTCCCATCAAATCTCGTGATATAGGAAATATAAAATGTTGTAGCTTCTGCTATTCACAAATTTCCGTTATAATGCCTTAAAAATCCCTACTCGCATGATCCGAATGGTATTCTATCAGTATTTCGCTGTAGGTGCTAGCTGGTTTTCATCTTGTATTTCCAATAAATCTATATCTATTGCAGTTTGTTCTATTTACATTAAGACGTCCACGTATTCCAATTCCCAAAAAAGCGAATTCTATAACGAAAGTTAAAAATATTTCACAAGTTGTCTTAACCAGGCGTACCACCAGTAAATTGATTTTGGCCCTGGGTGTCAAGTGTTCGTAGCCTAGCGATCTGAGTTCGCTCTCTGAAGCCTTATTTCCTAAAAAGGAATCGCTCTTTTTATTTGAAAGTTGTACAGTTCAGTAAACTTTAGTCAAGGAGTAAGCGAACTCAGGAGAGAAAAGACAACTTTCATTACTCCCACATGGTGAAACCGATAGCCCGAGTGGAAAAATCACCCTCCGGACCAAAAACTTAATCTTTATTACTAGTAAGTGTCAATAATATTGGTTACAACGTATTAATAGTACATTCTCATCACACCAGGAGGGCCACGAGCTTTATATTTTAAGTCTTTTCCAAAAAAAGTTTCATTCTTCTTGGGCAAGCTCTCTCTCACACACGAAAGACAGTGAGAAGAGTTAATAAAAATGAACATTACAGCCCAGTTATAATCTCTCCCCATGCTATCCTGAACACTTAAGGTAGATAAAGGAGTGGTATTTGTTAAAAATCGCCCTCTGACCAAAACGAGAAAGAAATACCTCAACCTGAGAAACTGAGTTTTACAGGAAGAACATATTGTGATTAAAAAAAGAAAATAATATTCCTATACGGAGCATCATACTTAGTTATAGCATCTTCCATTTTACCACAGACATTTACAGTTAAGAAGTAGTAATCGACACGTTGCCTGTAAATACTTGAAAGGCGGTACTTTGGAAGAAAAGATAATGTTATTCATGCACTCGAGGTGTAGTTATAAGACACAGGAAGGTTTGTTCTAGGGAAAGGTGTTCTACAAAAGATGAGTGTTGCATCAAGCGAGTGGGCCGTAAAGGTGGCAATACTGAATAACACTAATTTCCAAATTGTTTCATTTTTCCTTCCGTGGTTGCCGCATTATAGCATAGGTTGCTGTTGCGCCATTAATCCCAAAATAAAATAAAAAGTCATTCTTTCTATGGTAGGCCAGAAACTCTTCAACAATTCCTTTCCCACTTTTTTTTTTTATATTGTAAATTATCCGACTAAGGCTTTCAGCCAAAATTTTATTTAATATGTCATAGAAACACTCTAAAATGCAATACTGATATTATCAATGTCGATCATATTGTAAATACGCTGTTGTGAAAAATTTAAGGACCACTCAGGTTTTCCTGTAGCTTCTCATAGGAGTGGCCTGGATATGGGAAAAGCATTCAAAAGGAGCCTCTTGAGGTACAGAAATTATGAATGATATAACGGAAACAAAACGGTACAGAGGGACTTTATTCAAAAATGGCAACATAACACTGGTTGCCACGATACAGATGCATCACTGCCAAAGATGGAACAAAGGGAAGAGATGGTCCTCAGTAGGAGATATGGCCACCCCTAATGTTGATACAGGCTTTGCACCGCCTATCCATACTTAGACAGTAAGAGAAGTCCTTGCAGTAACATCGTCCATTTCTCTGTCTTGTCCTCTTCATCTGGTGAACATCTTCTGGTAGGTGTGAACGTGCCGCTAGGCGTCTCCCCAGAGCGTCGCATATGTGTTCAATGGGATTTAGTTCGTGGGAACGGGCAGGCCAATTCATACGAACAATGTTCTCACTTTCCAAAAGCATATCAACAGCTGGAGTGTGGCGTTATCATCCATAAACACGAACTTGGGGCCAGTGGCACCTCGGAACAGACGCACATGGGAAAGGATTACCTCAGTACAGTAGCGTGCACCGGTTAAAGTACCGCCTTCCAATATCTGGAGTTGTATAAGTTCATCCAAGATAACGCCTCCCCAGATGAGAACACCTCGACCGCCATATCGATTTCAGTGATGTTTTGTGGGGTGATACCGTGTGCCAACCTCTCGTCAGATTAGCTGACGTCCAGAATCGCTGCTGAGACTGAATCTACTCTCATCAGTAAAGAGTACCTTAAGTAAAAATTTTGTGATTGTAACCTTTAGAAATAGTGTTGGTCCTTAAGTTTTGCGCACCAGTGTATTTTATAGCCTATTGAAGTGCGTTAGCATATACTCGCTTATTGTCTTCCATGTCTGTCTGGAAGTACGCCTGCGAGTAACAGAGGTAATCCTATGGAATGAATTTTCATGAGATTTTGTTTAGTTCATAGAGAAATATTTTGAATAGAAATCCATAAATTAAAACTACATTTTAATTAATAGATTAAATGTAGTTTTAATTCATTAGACTGTTAGCATTAGACAGTCTGTGCACGCTTGGCGTGTATTACGTAAGACTCGTGAACGTGATGTCGCTTGTGAAGTTCCTGCAGTTAGGATCCTCAACGAATGTCTGGGACTGTTCTTATGTATTTAAGGTCAGTCGTGTGTGTAAGAATAACATGATGAAATAATTAAGTATGCATAAATATATATACAGAGTTGATACACTGTAATTAGGTACAGAGTTAATTCAGTTTTATTGAAGTCAATACCCCTTAACTACCACATTTGTAAATGATGTATATATACGTTTGGCCTGTGTGATGCTTTACAATTTAGAAAATTGTACCCACCAATTGTCCAATTACAGTTTATTAACTCTGTATATATTTATACATATTTTAATTATTTTAGCATGTCATCATTCTTACACACATGACTAACCTTAAATTCATGAGGAACACACTCCCAGACATTCGTTCGGAGTCCTAACTACAGGAACGGGTATGCAACCCGAATTACGGAGCCCATCTATTTTTCTCTATCTCATTATTCTTTCAGCTCTTCTCTATTTCTGAATTCTGCTTCTCGTGAGCCGTTAGTTTTAAGAACGCACTGTTCGAGATGTCTCGTTTGCCCAGCCTATTTTTTGCCTTAAAGTTTTAACCTCTGTTCACTGCTGCTTTGTAAGCTAATTATAATTAACTATCCTGGGCAGTTTTTTGGCAATGAATTTAATTGCGCTCATCATAACACATTCATGCATCCTTTAATCATTCCTCAACATTAACCATTTTTTTTCTCTTCGATCTCTAATACCAGGCACCGCTGGTGTGCATCACACGTAGATGTCGCATCTCAGCCATTTTAGTACTACAGGGTAACGGGAAAGTCTCTCTAATTTATTCCTATTGTTTTTCATTATTAATTTTTATCATTACTATTCAGAAAACTTAGTAAACTATAGTTTCATTAAGAGTTCTCTTTAGTTATAATTTTAGTAATTGATAAAGAACTACATTTTCTTTTCACAGAACAAGTATAATTCATTGATACTTCTTGTTCATTGATAATGCCTGTAATTCTGTATTTCATATCTGATTGCAGCGTGCAAAGGTTAATGACAAACAAATTATCTGTTGAATTTCTGAAGAATATATTTGTTTGGCACTTAATTTATCCTACTGTATGTACTCGAATCCTTGTCCATCATAACTGTTATTTTCTTAGTTGTTAGCTATATTATAATCCATCTTATTCCTTACGTAATGCAATAAGATGAGTTATAATATCTTTATTGCAATCAATAAATAAAAATAAGGTTCTAATCTGATGCAATACCCATAGCAGCAACAATGTTAGTGATTTTATATGATAAAAACATTTAACATGATTTCTCTGATGATACATCTTCTGTAGGATTTGTCCTCAATGTACTTCTTGAAGTCTGAATTCATCTCCTGAACGTTCAGGAGCATATCCATGGGCAGAACCCTGTAAGCTTTTCTGAGCCTCTAAGCCACAGAGTGAAGGGAGGGGTTTCGGGGAGAGATTCTTCAATTACACATCTGCGAAAACCTTGGCATATTTTATCTTCTATCATTTTTACTGTTGCGAGTAAACGAAGACACGTTCTGTGGAACTTTTAATGAAGTTTATTAGTTTTGTTATTTCTGAAATGTGTGTGGGAGTGGTGGAATTTGGTTGAAGAGGATCCAACGAATTATTTCTCTTATGATTGGGAAATCTTTCTTCGATAAACGTACTCTTTCGATATCATTATTTCCATCTTGAAAATAGATGCAGCATACCAGCATTATTTTATATGCTCTAGTGGCTTCTTTCTAAGTAATAAGAGGATTACAGTTTTGTAACCTTTACTTATTGCTGTTATCATAAAACGGAGAATGCAGTAAGAAAAGATGAGTTACGATAACAGCATTTACGACTTATCCCTTCACGTGCCTTATCATTTTTCTCTCGGCTGAGTTTCTCTTCTTAGTTGACTTCTGCACACTGACACTGAGCCTTCATGACCTATCTTCGTGCTTAGTTTTGGGGTGATATTCTCTTTTAATAACCTGCTACCGACGTTCTTAAGGTTTTCTGGATCGTTAGCAGAAGTCATCCGGGAGATGCTAACAGATGTGGATGCTGTTGTAATTGTCAGCTTGTTAGTAGCCCTACTGGAATAAACCTATGATATAATGTTACATTCTCCATAAGTTCATTGAACTCTTGAGTAATAGACATTTCTCACATCTGATTTCCCCCTGATTTTTTTTCTTTACATTTTTTTTAAAGATAGCAGTGGTCTCCCGTTATTCTGTAACAACAGCTGGAATAGGATTTTCATTTCAAAAGTGTAATCGAATTTACAAGTGAATGAGCTGCATAACATACAGGGTGTCAACAGACCTTGACAAAACTAAAGCGTTACTGTGTGAATAAGGTATTGATACAAACCTTCAAGATATCCTCATTCAGAGAAAAGGATATCTTGAAGATTTTATCTATCAACCGGGAAATGTGCGCACTGTAGTTGATGGCAATATATTCGCAAACCTTTACATGACAACTTTAAATAATACTTTACACTTACAAATTTTACAAAAGAGACGATCAATGACAACGGCTGAAGTTGTAAAGCTATAATTAAAAAAGAATTAAGGAAAAACTTCTGGTTCAAAGTCAGTTTAGTGATTTTATGGTGTACAGCAATTTGGGAGAAACCTAAAATAATTCTTTGAGGTTGGCAGTCAAATAAAACTTGAGTTCATTAGTAAGGGAAGTTGAATAAGAGACATGTCAGACATTATACCGAGGTCGTCGTATCAGGGAAATATTTCCTTGATATGACATCATAACATAAGATTCAGATCTTAAGACTCGCTGCATACGTTGATTAATAAGCTAAAACCTATATTTATTTAATGCCATTGTCAATAACGAAAAAAAATGTATACCGATGTTGGTAACAGAAAATAGAAGCATGAAAATGTTTATTTCTATAAAACTGAAGCTTGTGGAGGCATTCATTAAACATCGGAATTAATTTAACACAACAAAATAAAGCAATATTTACGAAAAACACTTTGAATTAACGTGGTTTAATGAGGGTGGGGGAAATAATAAATTGCTATCAATTCTGCATATATATGTAGTGAATATTATAATCAGGAATTATTCATGCTCTTGTGACATTTACGGCATAAAGTTTGTATGATTGAAATGCAAAGGAAATGTTAGTAGGAGTTTCAAATACTTTTGAATTAGCTGATTTACTATTTGGGACCACAAACTTTACAGGAATTTTTCCATTTTCAGGGATAATATCCACATAGGCGATAGTGATGAACTTCGAGAAGCGTTTGTGGAAACATGCCTTAGTGATGAAAGATAGAATTTCACTAAGCGACTGAACTTGATCGGACATAATCAAATAAACGATAGCGTCTCAAGCTCCCTCAGTTTACGCAAAGTGAACAGACTGACCGAAAATAGAGCAGATAAAACACTAAATGCCTTAATAAGGTACACATAGCAACTATCAATAACTTTAAATCAGTGATTTGCCAGCAATAAATATTTTTCATCTCATCCTGTCAGGCTACGCGCTACCAATAAAGGGCTGATATGGATGTAGAAATAAATTTGTTTTTTTTGTCCCTCCCTAAAGTGTTCCGAACTATGTGGCTTCTGTTAGAATAATTCCCATCGTGCCTACTTCATTTAAGAATGTGCTTTCCACTGTCGTGAATTGAGAGAAGTTGATGGAATTAACCCGAAAGATTTCAACATCATAATGCCATCCATTAATATCCATCATTTCATTAATGTTGACGCAGCTTTCAATTGTCTCTAAAAGGTTTTCTCCCATATCTACTAATATGTAAAAATATTTGTTTTAAAGGATTTTAATCAAGTGCGCTGAAAAGAAACGGAACTTCACTTTGTCTCCTTCACTGACTATATCCACTTGCCAATCTTATTACTAGTCTGTCTTTCTAGTCAAGACCGTGTGGTTGTCTGATTTAAATGAGGAATGTCTTCTTTGAGTAACTCTTTACACAAAATTGCGAGGTGTTTTTAGATGCCCGGTATTTTTTCAGATGCAATTAATGTTATCTGTGAGCTTGATAGAGTATTTGTCTGAACTGAGAGAAGAGCGAAAATTTATATCACAGAAACTCAGTCAACTCAGAGGTATCTTGCATAATCATTCTCATCACATTTCCATTCACTAGATAATCTGAGTTTACCATTGAATGAAAACACCTGATTCAATCGTCTCGCTCTAACTCCTAACACTTGTACATTCACTATACTCATTTCATTACTCCTGGGTACAATTCCGCTTCTTACATTAACAATCAAATATGCTACTTTCATCATTATGCTCAGTGTTCTCTCCACTCTGTTTCAATATACTTGTAGACCAGTCTCAAATTTCCTAAAGTCTCTACGTGTCACTAGTCATTCAGATAAACCAATAATCTCCATCAATAAACCATTACATTCAGAGTTTCTCATATAACTTACTTGTCTATAACTTTAAAACATATTCAGAAACTTTCTTTGAAAGGTTACTACCCTTCCTAACACATCTGTTATATCAATTTAATCTACTATTCACTCCTTAGTTTCCCTTCCATTATACATTAACCCCCTTTAACATAATAAACTCTGTTAGTATTTTTGCTTCAGAGAGAAACTTTCCTCTCTTCACCTATTTAGTACTAACCCCCTTTACTTATTATACTATTTCTCTAACAGTCCTTCTAGCTAGCTTAGTGTACTTAATATAGTGCTCACCTACTTCTATCCGATTCTTTACTTTCCAGGGAGGTTTCCATCTTAGGCTATCCTCTATGGCTCTCCTTTATTTGCTTTCTCCTGTATCTGCTTCAGATAGATTTCCGGAACACTTGGCTGCATGGGTCTGGCGTCCCTTCTCCGTTTTGAATGCGCAAATCCTCCCTTACTAAAGATCATTCTGATGCATCTTGCTCCAAGAGGTCGATACCTTTCCTGGTACACTTAGTGTCTTTCATAATCTCTTTTTCTTATCATCCTTGCCCTTCCCGTTACTCCTACCATTAACTATTTTCTTTCATTACCGTCTAGCCACTTTGTATCACTCCCTACATTTCGGCATTGCCCGACTTACTTTATTTTTCTCTTCTCCGACTTTTTTCTCCCCCCAAACTCCTTTCTTGTTTTTCGCTCTCTTTTTGTTCCCCTGAACTCCATACCACCCCTTTTGACTGGGCCGCCTCCGTTCCGGACTTCAACCAATCTTTTCCTTTCTATTCAAATTTACGTTCCGTTTCATTCGCCAATATTAAATTCCAATGCTGTCCCTTTAGCGCGCGATTAACCTCCCCTTTGAATATCTTTATTTTTTTTATTTTTTTCTCAGACAGTATACCCCTTTGATGTCGACAAGCCACCTCCACAAACACACAATTTCCATTTTCGCATCTTGCCTTCTAAAGCATCAGAAACCTTCCATCACAGACAAGCCAGACGCCAGTCTTAATTTGAACCCAAACATTTGAAGTGCACCTACTTCCTGTTTAGTCTGACGGTGTAACCGATCAAAGGAAACGCTTCGACTAATCCGGTCTCCCGTCCTATTGTTTGCTCCGGAGCAACCCCTTTCACGCCTATTCACAAATGACCCCCGCTATCTATTCTTGCTCTCCCTGTTTTGTCTGTAGTCATTAGGCGATTTTGGGAAGAAGTTGGGAATTCCTCTCCGAAGTTGATCTCTGAGATCCCCATACAAGTTGCAATCAAAAAGGAGATGGTATCAGTAAAAATATCAGTTGATCAAAGAAAATGTACCGTGTTACAAGGACGAAACCGAGGCAGTACTAGAGGCCCCAGCTTTACAAACTATAGTGGGATCGCGCCTTAATAATTGACAAGACGGTTCGCACAGTAGACCAGACATAGCCATCATTGACAAGAAGGAAATAGCTGCCTACCTGATCGACACAGCGGCACCAATAACCTCCGGAAACCTACGGGGGAAAACGATCAGTAACTATATAGAGACCTAATACAGGAAGCCAAAGAAATGTGCATTTCGAAAAGATAGTGGCCATCAGTATGGTGCCAAAGAGCCTACACAAGAACCTTACAGCAAAAGGCCTCCCAGCGAACACCAGTTTAGCGGTGTTGCAATTGTGAATGTCTGTTACACTGCAATGCTGCGTTGTCTATTATTATGCTCATTCGCACAGATGGTGCTCTTCTGTATGTTTTAAGGCTGTAAAACTTTAATAATTAAATCATAAAGAGATTCAAATTAATTTAAAATTAGGATTGAATATAAATTATCGTCTTATTTCTCATTGACAAAAGTAAAACAAAAAGTAAAATTTAATGCATGAGAAAGGAATTTCAGTAATGAATTTAGATCACGAATGAATAATCACGTGTTACAGACGAAGTAGTCTAAATACCAGTGGTATATTGGCATTAAGATGCAGTACATTTGGATAAGTTACAAAATAAAACCAGGGTATCAGCGAAACTTCTTTAAAACTAAGTTGTGAACGTTTGTCGTGTCGTGCACTTCTGTTGTGTATGAGGCAGAGTTTATAAGTTTAATTTTCATATGTAGATTATTATTATTAAACTCTTTATCGTAAGCTTGTATGTTTATGGTGGTAAGTAGCACTAGCAATGTCACGGCATAGTGGCAGGGATTTGCAACTTATCTTGACTGAAGAAAAGATTAAAATTCTTAATTCATATAATTAAACAAAATGGTAATACGTACAGATAAATACCAGAAATTCAGTCACGCGAAATAAAGAATGCAAAGCGCTAGGCTACTTACTCTTGGATATTTTTAAACATAGCCGTTGTGTGGTAATTTAATTGCAATTGCGCATTTTGTGGGTTTGTTTGAAGTCAACACCAGATAATAATTTTTTTACTTCGAGGATGTTGGTCGTGTAAGTTTTATCTCTGTCGATGATTTCCCTGTATTTCGTTACTGTTCCATTATTAAGTTTTGTTTGAAAATAGGGAAATCCCTGTCTATTTCTGAAGTTTCTAAAAGCGAGTGTTTTTGGAGGAAAGGAAAGCATTCTCTGCAGACTTCGCTTCTGAAGATCGAGCCTTACACTGCCTTGATGCAGATTCAAGATGTTATATTTTGTTGACCGAAAGTGCTACAATTGATTCGGAAATTTTACAATATAGATTAGTCAGATTCCTGGCAGATTTGGCTTCAAGTTGCAGTATTAACTACTGATTTATTTTCATAAAACTTTGTCTAAAATTAGGGAAAACAAAAATCCACGGAATGTTAAAACAACTTCCGGAGAAGAGGCTCTCTGTCGTCATCGAAGACTTTTAGTGGATTGCCAAGTTTAAAGAACACCCTTCTCCGTCAACAATGACCTCCGCTCTTGCTACCGTACAACTTCAAAACCCGTGAATCTCTCGCGTTCATGATCTCGTCAGAAGTGGTCGTTAACTCTTCGTGAAACTGCTAGTGGAATTAGTATTTCTTGTTGGATTTGCCAATCAGTCTTAACACGATTAGAATGGATCTCCAAAATGCCATGATTATTGGATTTTGCTTCCTATGATTGTTAACCAAACAAAATGCTCTCTTGAAATGTCACAGAACTTACAGCTGAAGAAATTATTCAGAACGGAAAATAGGGAAATATTATTAATTCCTAAAGAACCCTTCGGCAATACTTCCAGAAGCGTTGGAAGCAGTGTATTCATCTCGGAGAAGATTGATCCGAGTAGTCGGTGTGTGTCATCTTTTCCTAAATTTTCAGGTCTCCAACATTTTTGGTATTAACTCGTGCGAGTGTTCACTTTTATTTGTTTTGTCTAAAAAATAAATAAATATTCATTTATTGCAGGCTACTGTTCGTATTTCTTTTCATCTAATTGTAAATCCTACTCCTGTCGCTTGAAAGTTGAGAAATCCTTGGCAATCGATGTTGTAAAGATTTATTAGATGAAGGGGTGCATTAGATAATATTCTGCTCATATGCTTGAATCTGAAAAGGTTAGGTTTGAATTGTTTTGTTTTCTGAATTTTCTGTGTTGGGAATTAATTATGTTGGCTATATTTGGTGAATCGCTTGAAGAATTTATTCATTTTGGATATAATTACATTATATGTAATTCTGTTATATCCAAATGAATTGAAAATTATACTTCAGAAATAAGTGTAAAATTAAGTGAAAATAAAAAATAAGGATAGTAGAGTAATTAAACAAAAACCATAACATGTTGCGAGTATAACTGCAAAGTAATCTCCTTCAGCTGAATACGCTCCTTGCAACGCTTCTGGAAGTATTGACGAATAGTTCTTTAGGAATTGCTAATAGTTCCCTATTTTTCGTTCTGAATAATTTCTTCAGCTGTAAGTTCAGTGACATTTCAAGGGGGGTTGTTTGAGAAACAATCAGAGGAAGCAAAATCCAGTGAGCATGGCATTTTGAAGATCTATTTTAATCGTGTTAAGAGAGATCCATATATACAACTTTGTTTCAATAGTTGTCTATATTATTAAGTGTATGCCGAAAGGAAAGTCTAAATTACCTTAGTAAAATTCACTGGCAATTGTGACACCTATTTTACGTTGTCATTCATTTATTTGATCAATTCCATTACATTAATGTTTAATATTCTGTCATATTCATAAACTATTCAATTTTCGCTATAGATTTCGTTACTTATAGTTACAGTTCCATTTTTATATTAACCCCAGTACAAACTGTATAATCTTCCATCGTATACTTCAATAGAATCAAAATTCAAAAGGATTTTAATCAAGTGCGCTGAAAGGAAGCTGTACTCCACTTTGTCTCCTTCGCTGACTATATCCACTTGCCAATCTTATTACTAGACTTTTTTTTTCTAGTCAAGGCCGTGTGGTTGTCTGATTAAAATGAGGAATGTCTTCTTTAAGAAACTCTTTACACAAAATAGCGAGGTGTTTTTGGATGCCCAGTATTTCTTCAGATGCAATTAATATTATCTGTGAGCTTGATAGAGTATTTGTCTGAACTGAGAGAAGAGCGAAAATTGATATCACAGAAATGAACTCGAACTTAATACGCTACAAGTATTTTCAAATTAAAATTCGAAGTGCAGGACTGAATGAAAGAAAGCTTTTCTAGTAATTTACTTTGTAAAAGGAGAAGACACCGAGACGCAGAATTTCAAAGAGAAAAACATTATCGAGAAGATGGGCAGCCTTTCTTTTTATGAATCCTGTGATACTTTATATTTAAGAAATCCTATGATTTCTTTATACTTTAGAAAGGCTCCTTACTTTTCTTCGAAATGGCTATTAGTTAAAACTCTAGGAATAAACCTGTTTACATTCCCATAATGTTGCAGTGCTGCGTTAAGGGTTAGTAAACCTGATAAATCAGCGTAAATATTTATCAAATACTTAAGTCGCAAAATAATTTTCAAATCCATTTCAAAATTCATTGAGGTTTCTATGATTTTTTTTTCTATTTACAAGACTTGTCAATTTATACTATGATTCGTTTTATAATGCAAGCGCAGACTACAACGTGTTTGCTTTAGGAAAGATACAAGCAGTGAGTGTGGACTTCCTTAAACCATAAGAGATGAGTATTAAAATGATTTAAACATTGTTACCGTTCGCGGCTTTTCAGTTTTTAATTTCTGTTAATATTGTTTTTAGGAAAATGTGTTCTAGCCCATAATTCTCTGCAACTGTCACTTAACTATGAAGCAGCGACAATACTGCTCATGATCTGCATTATAACCATTTCTGATATATGAGCAATATAGAGTAGAAATACATTACCGTGTAGCTCGCTAATGAATACATAACGGATTAATTCTCTTTCAATGAACAATGAATCCGAGACCAACAAATACCAAGAGTTGCTCAACATTCTCGTGATATGCACAACTCATTGCAGAGTCACAAGTTTTGTCTTTGCTTCAAAGCTGACTACGTAAATGTAACATAAGTGTTGGTTGAAATACCCTAGAGGTGAAGAATTATATAATGTTAGTATGATATTTGCAAAAAGAAAGTTCGGTATTTATTGGCTGACTCTCCTAAAATATCAAGTATTGTAGAATTCGATCGCCATTTTTTTTTTTTTTCTGCTCGATGGCAGTTCTTTCTCTATGTTGACAGTGATAAGTAACGTGCGTGGGAAAGCCGAAAGGATATTAATTGTAATTGCCATAATTATTGCACGAAGAGATCATTAGATGAATTAAAAGGCAGAGTAGAACTTTCCTTCTGCCAGGAAAGGTAAACGGCCGAAGTAGCAATGTCATAAGAGAAGATGAATCTAAATAATAAATATCCTGGAGAAAACAAGTCGTCTTGTTGACTGCGTGTCATAATTAAAATGACAGTCCGTAGTGCATGAAATACGTGTTTATCGCATGAGAGACAATTTTCCGAAGAAGCATCTCTCCATTTTCATTAGGAAGTGATTCGACGTATTGGTGGAGATTAATGTGGGTTTAATCCGTACAGTAGACTTCGATAATGGAATGAAGCAACCAATTATATGTATCGCACGATATAACGCGTATTATAAAAGAACACGTTTCACCATACGATTACCGGACGCTACATAAGCAAATTAAGATGGTCCATTTGCACGCTTAGATTTTTGCAAGACATTAGTTGATTTTATGATTTACTCGGGCACCCTATGGCTTGAAAACTCACAGCAAGAGTTGCTTAACGTTATCAAATTATTTCAGAGCGCTTGCAGGAGATCGTAGAATAAACTCAATTACTTAACTTATCGTTTAATCTAATACTTTCTACATAACTAACACTATCGTTTTGCATATATTAACAATTATATTCTTCTCCTGGAAGATTTATTCCCTTTTTATACATCTATACTCTCAGTTTGGGTTCAACTTGTTTTGGCTCAGTTGTGACATTTTGTAGTAAGTTTTCTGTTTAAGGACGAGAATCGAAGAACGGAAATACTTTTGTCGTTCCATAAAGTGCCAAGGGAAATATCAGACGAATGTCTCTCGGGCTCTTCAAATGGGATTCGACTGAAGTCTCTTCGTAAAAGAGAAAACATCTAGAAAGATTGATTTTTTTTTTTGCATGACTTCCTGAATATCTGCAGAGATATTCGATATGGAAAAATAAAAGTGTAGGATCCTACCGTCTTATATCTATTCATTAAAATACAATTTTATACGCTGTGTATCGTTACCACGTATTAATTTCAGAAATTGGTTTTAGTAACAGTTCTTTTCCCATAGCATCACTGTAGACAAAATCAGGTACATGTGTTTAAAAATCCCTATTTATTTTTAGTTTGTTCTGTTTTGTAATGTTATAATTAAATATAAAAAGAAGTATAATACAAAGGTTTCTCTGGCCCCGGGTGCCAAGCGTATTTCGAGGCCAAGCGATATTCTTGCGATTCATAAAGTGCTCTTGATAAGCGATTGAAATTATATTTTAAGTTCTATATTTCTTTCAACAGTCTTACTTTAAAAACAGTTCTATACTTAAAGCCACAAGTTAGAACACAAATAAAATACACCTTCCTTTACATTTCCTGTATTTCTGTTTCTACTGATTAACTAACACTTCAACAGCTTGTCCTCCGAGCGGCACTGCTTCTGCCTCCCCGTGGCGGGGCCGGTAACCTGAGGGAAAGGTTATTATCCCCCAGGGCTAAAGGGAGTAACCATGGATATAAACGACTATCCACCTCTAGAGCTTTCAAACTCAAGGCCAAACAAACCCAACGATGATGACTTGAACTAACCGAAAAGGCACCGTAGAGAACTGCAGTGCAATGAGATGCCAAACTTTCTGGTGATACTCTGTCGTATCACCAGAAAGTGTATCAGAAAGTGATACATTTCTGGTGATACACCAACCAGCCTGTCGGTAAATTATCACCATTTGTTATCCAAATATATTTGGAATCCATTGCTGGAACACAAAAATGTTATACGACTGCAATCTGGAGACCTGGTTGTTGTTATTTGGTTTTTAGGAGCATTAGCAACTAAGGCCATATTGCTCCGGGATATGCGGTGGTCATTCCCTGACCTTTCAGCATCCTCCGTATTTGGTGGTCACAGGCTCGAACCCCGGTCTAATTAAGAAGCGTGTGCAACGCACTGCTGCTCCTGCCAATCTGGCTACAAAGTCGCCAGACCTGGTTGAAACAGCTCCTCAAAACATTCAGAGTGGCTGCTCAAAACAACATTTGCTGGACTACCGGTATCTGTCACTCCCCACTATACGTTAAATTCGTCCAAAGGTGTCATCACAGAGTGGGACCTGATTACAGTATCTGAAGACGAATTAGTGCAGGAACTGAGCAACCAAAAAAGTAATTAGTGCAAAACGAATAATGACCAAAAAAGATGGAAATCTTATTCCAACTCGATCCATAATTTTAACCTTCAGCAGCCCAGATTTGCCATCCTCAGTAAAAGCTGGATATTTAAACTGCCGAATTCGGCCTCTATCCCTAATCCTATTCCTTTTTTTTTTTTAAATGCCAAAAATATGGACACTTCCAGCAAGCATGCAGAGGTGATGCCATTTGTTCTATTTGTGGTTACAAGGAGCGTACACAAGCAGACTGTTCAGCCTCAAGTCCCATTTGCCCCAACAGCAAAGAAACTCACCCAACCTTTTCCAAATCTTGTGAAATGTGGAAAGTATAGAAGAAAATCCAAAAATATGAAATAGAGCACAAAGTCACATACCCTGAGGCACGCAGACAGGTTATGTTGACCATGTCCAGTCGTTCATATGCATCATACACACTCGAAGCTTTCATTCAACAGCAGCACAAACAGATGTATCAATACCTCCCAGCACATCTCTAAAGTAGGTTAAAAATACATTATCAAACTCTGGAAAAGACACATAAATTTAAAACCAGTGAATCGACCAACACCCCAATCAGTATCCCAGCTGATACTCGGTCAGCCCCACATGACAAAGAAAAATTAAAAACTAATAAATACAACAAGAAACCTCAATCATGGAACACGGTTGGTTGGCATTTGCCAGGCAGACATCTTCGTACTAACCCCCCCCCCCCTCCTTGTGCTCAAGGCTCCAGCAGTTACAGAATTTCAAGAGACACTTCCCAAATTTTACTGTGGACACTCAACTCGTTCAACATCGACCTGTGGACTATAGACAAGGCATATCGCGATGGCATCTTGTCCTATCTTGCTGTTTGTAAAGGGCATTATGTAAGTGCCGATGTCATTTCATATTCTGCTCAAATTGTAGTTATTTTTTGCTGTAATTACTCCTTCATTTTTACATTTTGATTAGCATCTGTTTTTATCTATTAATTATTTAGTTATTATTATTACTTTATTTCATTTTTTCCTATTATAAAACAAAATCACTTGTATAAACAACGAATTGTAAGATTCCTCTGACTTTCTGTGTAAGGAATCACTGTTGTATAAAATTTATGTTAATAAAGAATCTTATTATTATTATTCACCAGTAATATGGAAGTAGCTGTACACTCAGATCTTGAGGAACCCATACTAGAACTTCACGCAAACGACACTATGGATACCGGACGCCCCACCTTCCCGAAAAAAGACCAAAAAAAAAAATACTCCTCAAACTAAAAAAGTCAGATGAATCATCTTCATATAAACCTAAATGAACCACAGCATCTTACAATGGAATTGCAGAGGTTTTCGTTGCAACACTGACGATATTCAAT
Source organism: Mastigoproctus giganteus (assembly GCF_048544385.1). Classification (NCBI taxonomy): domain Eukaryota; kingdom Metazoa; phylum Arthropoda; class Arachnida; order Uropygi; family Thelyphonidae; genus Mastigoproctus; species Mastigoproctus giganteus. Next base: position 69,191,459 of record NC_143576.1, read on the forward strand.
ACCTAATTAACCGATATTCTCCAGTTGCCTTTTGTTTACAGGAAACTTACCTAACCTCACAAATTTCTTCTTCGATAAAGCCAATAGTTCTTTATCGAAGAGATCGAAATACAGCTAATGCTGCCCATGGTGGTGTCGCAATCCTAGTAAACTCGAAGATCCCAACCAAACATATCCCACTTCAAAGTGAAATAGAAGTTGTTGCTCTTAACTTCCCTTAGTGAAATACCACTTGTCGCAATCTACCTACCGCCAAACCGTACGCACTCTTTAAAAGATCTTGAAGATCTCTTTATACAGATACCTCCATCTCTGTATATTAGGGGACTTTAACGAGCACCACCCCTTACGGGACTCTCCTAAATTGGATAGATGGGAGTCGATCAATTGAAAGCTTTTTAGCGGCACTAAATCTCACATACTCAATACTGGTGCACCGACACATGTACAGGTCCTAACAGGGCACACCTCAGCAATAGATCTCTCAATTTGTTCACCAGTACTGGTCCCGTCCATAGTGGTATGTAATAAATGATCGCATGGGCATTGACCACTTCCAAATAGTATGCAACATATTAATAGCACAGACTCCTAACTCAACCCTGAAGGAAATGGAAATTTGTCCGAGCAGACTGGACAAAATTTCAGTCATCAATCACCCTTGATGAGGAAAAAATCCACCTCCAGCATATTGATAATGTGACAGATTACATAACGTCGCATCTTCTAAATATGGCTAAAGACAATACCACTATTAAATCCCCCAGGTCGAAAGCATAATTTCTGGTGGAATGAGGATCTCACCAAAGCAAATAAAGCCTGGAATTTATTTCGCCAATATCCAACCACATCCAATCTCTTTAATTTTAATAAATTAAGACAAAAGCGCATTTTATGCAAAGGCAAGCCAAGAAAGAATCCTGGACCCGTTTTGCATCAAGCATTAACGAAAACACTGACACCAGAATAATATGGAAAAAAATTAGACAGCTTTCTGGTAAGTTTCCTACCGTACCTTCTCCAATCCTGTCCTGTAATGGGCAAGATCTATCTAGTCTTTTATATATCGCAAATGCTTTGAGCAACACATTTGCTGAAATCTCAGCGGCATTAGCTTATACTCCATCATTCAAAAGAATTAAAAACACTGCCGAACAGCATCTTAACTTCCAAACTGCCCTCCTACCATATAACAAACCACTACAATATTCAGATCTCTTGCATGCTCTTGGAACAGCCCACAATGGTGGTGCGGGACCAGGTGGAATCTATTATGTCATGCTACAACATCAAGATGACAAAGCTTTGCGCCTCCTTCTGGTCTTTTTCAACCGTATTTTTCTAGAAAATGTTTATCCAGCTTCTTGGCATCATTTACTGTTTGGCTTTTCTAAAGCCTGGAAAAGATCCTACCAATAGCTATAGACCAATATCCCTCTCAAGCTGCCTCAGCAAAATCTTAGAAAAAATTGTCCATAGTAGACTTGTCTAGATCATTGAGTCAGAACGGTTAATGAGCAATAGTCAGTATAGCTTTCCTCAAAACAGGTCATGTTTGGACCTTATGGTTAAGGCTGAATTTGCCATTCGTAATGCCTTTTGTTAAACATGAACATCTAGTAATGGTTTCCATAGATATAGAGAAGGCCTTTGACACTACCTGGCGGCATGGCATACTAAGATCTTTAATCTCTTAGTCTGCGGGGTAACCTTCCTATACTTGTAAAGAGTTTTCTACAACATGCCCTTTCTGCAACTTTCATTCAGGAACAATGTGTTCCACAGGGATAAATAAATAAATATTCATTTATTGCAAATACAGCAAGCCCATCACAGCACATGGCTAGGGGCAGGTAAAAATACAACAGGAATGAATAAAATAATAGAGTATATGTACATAGCAGATTTTATGTAGATATTAACAATGCCTAGGAATTTTAGTTATGAATTTAAAAATTGCAGAACAGTTATGAATTTCAGTATTGAGTGCCACACATTTAGCTCTTAGAATAGATTCTATCACTAAACAGCTTCCAAACATCGTAGAGACTTACCTTTATGCAGATTACCTTTCCATCTCCTGTCATTCCCAAAACATGAGATCCGTTGAACGACAGTTTCAGATATCACTGAATAAAATACGGCAATGGGCTAGCCTTAATGGCTATAGGCTTTCGTAGCAGAAAACAGTTGCTATCCATTTTTGTAGACAACGCAAGTTTCATCTGGATCCTGAACTTCACATCTCTAATATCTCCATCCCAGTCACTAATAACATCAAATTTCTAGGATTAATCATGGACAACAAGCTAAATTTTTAGAGCACATAAAAATGTACGTACTGCCTGTCTAAAAACGATAAAAAATACTCAGAGCATTATCCGCCCAAATGTGGGATGCAGATCATACCCCCCCCCCCTTTCTTCGATTATACAGGGCATTAATCAGATCCCGTCTTGATTCTGGAGCTCTTATTTATGATTCTACCAGAAAGAGCGCATTACGCTGGCTTGATCCAGTCCAACACAGTGCACTGAGGATTGCATTTGTGCATTCAGAACATCAGCAGCACATATCCTTTATATTGATGCTCACTAGCCGCCACTATTTAAACCTCTGGCCTCTACAGTGTTCTGTATAACACCACAATGTATATTACGCGGAGATGGGGGAAACCCCTGGTGCCATTAGACTCTAAACACACTATACACTATAGCCGCCACTGTCTTTATGTAGGAAATCGTTATTGCTGACGTACTCAATCAAGATACAAAGTTGTGCCTCGCATCCCATTCAGTCATACCGTTTCAGTCCACCATTAGAAAATCTGTACAGAAATAAACTTAGTATAGTAAACCAGATGGTCATCGCCTTCTTGAAATAATGTAGGTTTTGATTGTTTCCGTCCATTCCATAAAACAGGTAGCAACTAGTGCTGAACCACCATGAGTTCCAACTCCTATACCGATTTGTGACACTGTCAATGGGGAAAGAACATTTTGCAAGCATCAAATATCAGACAAGTTCACGCTCAAAGATATATTGATTTTTTTTTCCCCAATATACATGGATGGCTCTAAATCCAATTCAAAAATTGGAGGAGCGGAAGTGTTTCCAAATATAATTGTATCAGCAGCCCTTCCATCTGGATTCAGTATCTTTTCAGCTGAATTATTCGCAATTAAACTAACTTTACAAAATCTCTCTTCTGACTGGTCTTTAAAATCTATAATTTACACTGATTCCCTTAGCTCAATCAAGGCATTGTGTAATTATTCAGATAAATTTCACCATGTTACAAATGAAATTCGAAAATTATTAGTACAGATCGAAGAACGCCACCAACTAGTCACCTTCTATTGGATACCAGCGCATTTTGATATTTTGGGCATTGAACTGGCCGATAAAGCTGCAAAAAACCCAACCAGCTTAGATTTTACCAATATCCCTATTCCAGCATCAGACTATGCACTAATGATTCATGCTGCATGCCTATCAGAATGGACAGCACTATGGCATTCCCAAACTAATAAACTCTTCCAGATTAAACAGGTTCCGAAAATATGGCTCTCCAGTGTCCGAACATCAAGACAAGAAGTAGTCCTTTCAAGAGAAAGAATAGGTCATATTCACCAACATTTAAAACAATAATGATCTCAAATGATTGAAATAAAATTTCACAAACTAAAACGAAATACATAAATATTTTAATAAATTATTTGCTTCTTTATATATTAAAAGAAATGCATAAATATTTAAAATATCAAAAGAAAAAAAAACCTAATTATTTAAATAAGAATGCGTGGATGCGTTCGTTGATATCAGTAAAAGGATCTCGGTCCAGCTCGGTAATAGCAATAAATAAGTTTAAAAAGAGGCTTTAGCTTACCCTAATGTATCTAAAATTTGAAATGAAATTGGTTGCTGACAACCTATCTCTAGAGACCTGTAGATTAATTGATGAGATGATATCACCGCAGAATGTCTTGTTATGTGAAACCTTGTGGGGAAGCCCAAAGGTGGTTGTATTGCATTTAACCGAGAGGAGATGTAAGTGATATCTTTGAAGGCAATCATGATATCGACCCTTGTGCAATATAGACTAAAGCAATTCTTTATTACTACTTTTTTTAACTTTTCAAGGGGAGATGAAAAAGGTCAAAGGTTCATATAAAAAAAAGAGCAGGATTTCCATAATATAACCACGAAAATCCGCTTTTAGACTGCAACAGTCCTTAATAGGAATGGCAAGGTTACAAATGATTTTCAGTAACAATGTTAGAATTTCAAAATTCTGATTTCGAATAAATGAAATCAACGATGTTCATACTGATCGGTTTTTTGTCATTTATACCATATCTTAAAATGGCACAAATGACCAAGAAATTTTAGGCTTGTCATGGCTGTTAAATTACGCACTAAATGTCCATAAGATTTTTAGTGTCTCAAGAAAATTGCTGACAAGTTTAGTCTTCTGTGTAACATTGTAACGGCTTCGCTCTAACGTTACAAAGGACGGGAACGTTTTAACATATTTTTCGTCACACGTTTGGAGAGGTTTAGGTTCAGATCTCTTTGGAATAATTCTTAAATCTCTTGAAGTAGGAACTGTAGCGAACTGATTTCGGATTTTTGCCATCACAATATGCAAATTGTTCAGTAAAGACGATGCCATTTCGACACTGTCTTTTGGAATTATCATAGCATAATGCGACTATGGCCTGAATAGCAGATGCAACAAAAATTCCCAAGGACCAGCTGAGAAAATTTCCCAATTGAGAGAAATGCGCTATCTGTCAGAGTTATTGAGTTTATTTATTTCACTGCTGTACTTTAAAGCCGACCGGGCTAGCCGAGTGGGTAAAGTACCTACCCGGCAACCCCAAGGTCGCGGGTTCGATTCTCGCCTCGGGCTTGGATCAAAGTCCTGCAAAAACCTTGGGAGGTGCAATATGGCCACAGAAGCCGATGCGCCAACAACTACCAAATCAAATCAAATCAAGCTGTACTTTAAAGGCTTCACTCACAAAGTGTTGCATACGAGGTGTGTGTGTGTGTGTGTGTGTTAACATTTCAATAAAAAGAATAAAGAAATATATACAAATAAAATGAATTATTTATAATATTTAAAAATTGTAAATCCTCAGTGTCGTTACTGAGTACTAACTTGTTTAACAGACTTAAAATATCAATGTCCTACATTTTCCTTATTTCAAAATTAAAATATAACTGCAACAAAAATTAAAAATATGAAAAGGATTGTCGTCCAGAGCTTAGTAAATTTTCTTCAATTCTAATATATAATGTAGAGAGTGAAAAAGAGATCCAGTTTACATTGGTTTATTAAATTTAATATTTCTAAGTTATAAAGGGAACGTTTAACTTCGTGTCTAATAATAATGAAGTATTCAAACATTCACCGTTGTTGTTTAGTGATTTTAATCCTTGTATTAGTCTTCTTATATATAAAAGTTTAATAATATATTTAAACGGATAAGCATGATAGCTATCACTGTAATAATTCTGAATTCCTCCTTAGCGAATCCGAATCTTTATTTTTTTTTTTATTCATAAAGACTATCATATCCCCATCTTTGGTTTTTCCAATTTTTTTTTATTAAGTTATGCGAATATAGGAACCAGACTCAGCAAGCGAATTCTAAATGAGGTAAATAAAGATTTGGTTAGACTCTCGTTGTGTAAAGAAGAATCAAGCCGTTTTATGAATTCCAATTTCTTGTAAGCTTTATTACTTGATCAACTTGGATGGCGAAGGAGACGTTATATACGAAGATTACACCTAAACCAGAAAGACAATTCGTTCTTGGCTTAAAATATTATAATCGTCAAGTATTATATTTTGTTTTTCTGGGATCTTTAAACGATACTGCCTTATATTTATTGGCACTTAAGTTGTCATATTAAATCCAATTTCTAAAGACCTTGAGAGATTTCTGCAGCTTAAGCAAATCCGAAATTAATTTTATCATCTGCATAGAATAATAGTTTTACTTTCTCCGGTAAGCTAATAAAAACTAGATCATTAATATAGTAGATATTTAATATCAATGGTCCAAAAGTAGATCCCCGTGGTATTCCCATTGCAAAAATAATCTGCCTTGATGTAGTTCCAAAGAAAATTACCTGGCCTCCGAGAGATAGTCGATAATCCGATCTAAGGGAAGATTACACCATGTGATTGCAATTTAAATTTCGTCCAGTCATGATCTATGAAATCGAATGCTCTGAATGGGTCATCTAACCATCTCCCCGTGTTGAATTCCATGGAGCAAAAAAATGCGATAGGAAGTTATGGTTTGAAACTGCTGCTGACTTACCAGGACGAAATCATCATTAGTACGTTGGCATTCGAGGTGAGCGGACGCGCTTAGACAGGGCTCCTCAGTTAAGTGGTTTACTTTTGGATAGTGCTTTTAAATATTTGATTTATTTAAATATTGTTGGATTATTTTGTTATAGGTTTTCCTGTAACTGTTTGATTTTAATAATATTATAGATATAATTTTTTAAAGTTACTTTCATTGATATTTATTTAATTTTATAATGGTTGTTACGAGATCTGCCTTAAACACGTCACAGGGTATCGTGAGTCACACGGAAATAGCAGATGGCGATTTACGGGTGAGTCTTGATTTAATCCGTTGTGGAACCTGTGGAATGTTTTCCAAGGTCGACCTGGTGACTAATCCTACCTCACCTGGGGATTCTTTTCTTTGTGATCGATGTAAGGAGTGCACCGATCTTAAATTACAATTTGGTGCACTGATGGAACAATTTGAGTCCCTGAAAAAACGAGTGCTTGCCCTCGAAAATAATGCTTCTGGGAGCTCGTCAGGGACTCAAAACTCCAGCAATCTACCAAGTGATGCACACCCGATTCGAGCCTCAAAACAGAAAAACCAAGTGCAAACTACCCTGGTTAGAAAGGACATTGTTTTATTAGGAGACTCCATTGTCAGGGAAACGGGGAATATTTTTTGTAATAAAGATAGGTGGAGCAGAACCAGGGTATGTCTGCCGGGAGCAACTATTGATGATGTCACCAACAGACTGTCAGATTTTAAAGGGGGTAAAGAAAATATTATTATTCATGTGGGGACAAACGATATTAAACGTACACGATCTGACGATTTGTTGGAAAAATACAGGACCATGCTGAGGAAATGTCGCGAGCTAGGCCATAATGTCTATGTGTGTCTGCAATTCTGCCCAGACACGATAGGAGGGATTATATGTTAAGAGCCTTGTGGATTAACTCAAGACTTGAAGGAATCTGCAAGGCTTTAGGGGGTAAATTTCTATCAGCATGGCCCACACTTGTAGGTAGAAGGAATTTGTTTTGTAGAGACGGGATACACTTAAACAAAGGTGGTGCAAAAGTTTTTGCCAGTATTATTGAGGATACCTTAAAGGCTCAGGGAAACTGCTAGTTAGGGGGGATGTGGGTAATACTGACACGCGTTTATCTGATAATATTGGTCAATGTAACTCTTGCACATACCTTAAGAGTTCTTATCTGTTACCCCAACTGGACGTATTATCTAGATGTTCTGGGGGCAAAGACGTTTCACGTGAGCAGGTAGCTAATATCAGGGAAGAGAGCCTAAAAAACTTCAAGGGTTGTGTTAGGGTTGTTAAATATACAAGAACAGTAAATCTTAATTGTTTATACAGTAACGTTAGAAGTGTCGTCAATAAAATGAGCGAATTCGAACTGCTGGTTAAAACAAGTAACGCGGACATAATAGGGCTTACGGAGACGTGGTGCCACCCGGAAATTGGGGATGATGAGTTTCAGTACGGCTTGTATAATGTATTTAGGAAGGATAGAGTAGATAGAAGGGGTGGTGGGGTAATGCTTCTTATCAGAAGCAGCCTGAGTGCGACGATAGCTTTCCCAGATTCAGACATTTCACATGCTAGTATAGAGTCTGTATGGTGTGAGATAGTTGGAAACAAAGGTACAATGCGAGTAGGCGTAATCTACAGACCAGGTGATTGTGAAGACTATGACAAAAGCCTCTACATGCAAATGGAATGGGCAAGTAAGCGTCAATGCCTTATTATGGGTGATTTCAATTTGCCTCTAATTGATGGGAGTAAATGGGAAGGAAACTCGACATGGGGAACAAAATTTTTAAATCAACTAGATGACTGTTATTTGTATCAACATGTCAGGGAAAGTACTAGAGAAAAGAATATACTAGACCTCATCATCACACATGAATCAGATGACATAACAGGGCTGACAGTAGAGGAACCAGTAGCAGGAAGTGATCACGGAGTTCTACGGTGGATGATGACGAGAGAGGTAGCAGAAGTAAAAGGCAAAGGAATGGGTTTTAATTTCAGAAAAGGAAATTACGATGCCTTAAGGTACTACATGGCCTCTATTAACTGGGTAGATATCGCGCAGAGAATGAATACATTTGAACTGTGGTACGCTTTTAAAACATTAATCACCGATGCCTTGAATGCGTATATACCATTAAAAAAATACTCCACGAGAAGGGTTCCAAGTTGGATGAATAGTGAAGTTGCCACATTACTTGAGCAGAAAAAGGTGGCATGGAAACGTTACAGAGCAATAAAAAGTACTGAAGCCTATAACAGCTACAAGGTGATGTGTAATAGAGCCACAGAAAAGGTTCGACAGGCAAAGGCAGTTTATGAGAAATCACTAGCAAACAGAGCAAAGAGGGGGGATAAAGAATTCTTCACATATATAAATGCCAAGAAGAGCAGGACAAACCAGATCGGACCTCTACGTAAGGGAAAGGGGATAGTAATAAATACACCAGCTGCCGTTGCAGATGAACTCAACAGTTATTTTGCATCGATATTTATAAATGAAAAGCCTTTTGTGGCAATGGGAAATTGTGGGAGCGAAGTTAAAAAATATGTAATTAATGATATTGAAATCTCGCAAGATTATTTAATGAAAAAACTTTCAAGCCTACAGACTAGTAAGGCTCCTGGAGTTGATGGAATATACCCTATAATCTTGAGAGAGGCGGCAAGCGAGTGCATTGAACCACTGAGGCTGGTTATGCGAGCATCACTAGACTCTGGGGAGATTCCCTTGGATTGGAAAAGTGCAAATGTATCTCCCATACATAAGGATGGCTCTAAAAGTGAAGTGGGAAATTATCGACCTGTCAGTCTGACTTCAGTAGTAGGGAAAATCATGGAGGCATTGATCAAGGGTGGAATTCAGGATCATTTGGATCGAATTGAAATTCTCAAGGATACTCAGCATGGTTTTGTAAAGGGAAAATCATGTTTAACAAATCTGGTTCGCTATTTCGAAAGGGTCACTCACGAGCTGGATTTAGGGAATAATTTCGACATTGTTTATTTAGATTTCAGCAAAGCTTTTGACTCAGTCCCACATGAGCGGTTGCTTTATAAGCTGGAACAGGTTGGAATCACTGGAAAAATCCTTAGATGGATAGAAGGATGGCTTCAGGGCAGGAGGCAGAGGGTTGTGATAAATGGCTATTCCTCAGATTGGGTTGATGTAAGAAGTGGGGTTCCCCAAGGATCAGTATTAGGACCACTGTTGTTTTTAATTTTCATAAACGACATTGATGAAGGGATAGAGGGCGTGATGTCTAAATTTGCAGATGATGTTAAAATTGGTAGAGTAGTTAATGATCACTGTCAAGCTGAGCTTCTTCAGAGAGACCTAGATAGACTTCAAGAATGGTCAGAAAAATGGCAGCTGTGCTTTAATCCAACAAAGTGTAAGGTATTACACCTGGGAAACAGTAATCCCAAAATAACTTATTCACTTGGTGGAGTTCAACTAAACCCAGTACTGGAGGAAAGGGACTTGGGTGTTACGATACGGTCAGACATGAAATTCTCTGAGCATTGTAAACAGGTTGCAAGGAAGGCCCATGGTGTCCTATCGATGATCTATCGAACTTTTGCAAGTAGAGATAGGGACGTGATAATCCCATTATATAAGGCCTATGTTAGACCACACTTGGAATACTGTGTTCAAGTATGGAGACCGCACCTAAAGAAAGACATCGAGCTTCTTGAAAGGGTGCAAAGAAGGGTAACTCGCCTGGTGAGATCGGCAAAAGGGCGTCCGTATGAAGAAAGACTTCGAATATGTGGGTTGCAGAGTTTGGAAACTAGACACCTTAGGGGAGATTTGATTGAGGTGTTTAAGGCTCTGAGAGGCATCAGTAAAATGAATGAGGACAAAATTTTCAAGATTATAAATGATGCTAGAACTAGGGGACATAAATTCAAGTTACGCGGGGAAATGTTTAGATTGGACTGCAGGATGTTTTATTTTAGCCAGCGAGTTATAAATTACTGGAATAAGTTGCCTTCATGGGTGGTAGAGGCCGACAGTTTGGGGAAATTCAAAGGTCATCTGGATAGTACTTTCGGGTAAGGGAAGCGCATAGGATGATAGGATTAATTTCCTTTTTATTTAATTTTTAATTTCATTTTATTATTTTTATTTATTTATTAATTATTATTATTTATTTATTTATTTAATTTTTGTTTTTATCATTGTTTTGTTCGGATTTTTTTTTTTTTTTTTTTTTTTTTGGCTGGTGCAGCATAAGCCATAGGCTTTCTTGCACCATACGGCCGTTACTAATACTAATACTAAATCCGTGTAGATAGCTTAGAATTAAAATACTGTGATAATTTTGTTCTCAACAATTGTCTCTATAATCTTATCAAGTTTGGTTTAACATATTAATAGACCGATAGTCGGTCACTTCTGATTTGAAGATTTGTGAATAGAAAATGTATACTCTAATTTAAAATGCTTAGGATAGGTTTCCTCTATTTGTTAAAAGTATGAAGTAGATATGTTTTAATGATTCGAGCATCGTTTCCAGAATATAAGAAATTTCGTCGGTCTCCTGGAGGAATCGTTATGTAAATGATTGATCGCCAACGTTGTCACTTTTATGCACTGTAAAGAGAGAGAACTGGACAGAGTTTTCATAATTTGTTGCTGTTATTTTACAGTTATTTACTTCTTCAAAATTGGCTTACCAAACGTGTACGTTATTTTTCTTGAATAAGTTTTTTTTATTCTTATAGTTTAGATGCGATATATTCATCTAACGATGAATTGTACATAAAAGTCAATGGCCAAGTTTTAAGAGCATAAACGATCCAAAAGAAATCTAACTCATTACACAAAGTAGGAATCAGTCACGGCAAGAATGAACTTCAGACTCCAGTATCGGCCCTGTAGTCTTATATTATGGCCATCTAGATTGCTAGACTTATTCTTTTAGGATTAAGTGAAATCCAGGATGTGATCTATCCAGTTATATTAAAGGAGGCAGCAAAGGAAGTAAGCAAACCGTTGGCCATAATTATGAGAGCTTCCTTGGACTCAGAGGAAGGTCCCATGGATTGGAGATGTGACAATTCACAAAGGAGGACCAAAGGGCGATACAAGAATTACAAAAGTGTTAGTTTAACTTCTGTTCTGGGGAAATTAATGAAATAATGCACTGGATAAAGAAGCACTGCAGGATCATCTAGACAAGACTGTAGTTATAGTTCAGACACAGCATGAGTTTGTCACGGGTAAGTCTTGTCTGACCAATATGAGTAGATACCATGATGTGGTTACAAAGGAACTGGATGCAAAATATAATTTTGATATGATATACTTGGATTTCAGGAAAGCTTTTGATACTGTTGCGCATGGAAGGCTACTGTACAAATTGGAGCAATGACATTAAGGACAAATTGCTGCTATGGAAAGAGGACAGTGGATTGGGAGAAGACAGACAGTGGTAACCAATGGGCACAGCTCTTCTTGGACTAATGTTATTAGTGGAATCTCCCAATGTTCGGTGTGGGGCCTATTGTTGTTTTATGTATTTATTAATGATATTGATGACGGTATATCAAGCTTAACGTCCAAGTTTTCCGACGATGCGAAGGTTAGTCTAGTTGTTAATGACAGTATGCTACTGCAACAGGATCTAGAAAAGTTGACCTGAGAGGCGGGAAATGAATTTTAACATTGACAAATGTACAGTGCTGCATATGGGTAGCAGTAACCACAGAGTAACGTATAACTGTGTGGTACTATTCTCAGTGTGGCAGAGAATGAAAATGATCTGGGCTTAATTGTCCAGTTAGGTATCAAGTTTTCTGAGCAGTGCAAACAGGCTGTCAGAGCAGGTAATGGGATTTTGTCAGTGATACACAGGAATTTTGCTAGAAGGGATAAAGAGGTGATTATTTCGTTGTATAAGGCAATGGTCAGGCTACACATTCAGTATGCGTACAGGTCTGGAGGCTTCATTTTAGGGAGGATATAGAGTTGCTAGAATGAGTACAGAGAAGGGAAATAAGATGGGTAAGGGGAACAAAGGTACTCTTATCAGGAAAGGCTTAAGTTCTGCAAATTGCAGCATATGGAGACTAGGCACCCGCGAGGTGATCTGATTGGGGTGTGTGTAAGGCCTTGAATGGTTTGAACAGGCTCATTATTGATGGGATTCTTCCTCTTGTTCAGATTACGAACCTAAGGGGGCATAAATTCAAATTGAAGAAAGCCAGCTGTGGAACAGATGTGCGGAAATTTGCCTTTAGCTAACGGGTGGTTGATTGCTGGAACAAACTTCCGAACCCCTCGTTGTAGAGGTTGACAGCTTAAATAAATTAAGCAAGAACTAGACAAATATTTGAAGTTAATGGATGAGTGAAATGGAAAGGTTTTTATTTATTTTTGGTTGATGCTATTTAAGCTTGCTTTCTTGAATCATGCCTCTACTAATGTATGCTACGTCTCCCACTAGATCTGCAAGATCTCACAGAATATCGAAAGCACATCTTATACAGCCTAACGATGCCACTATACTTACTCTTGAAAGTCCGTGGTGTATCGGCTACTCAGGCCACCATATAATTGTTCTTATGGTACCCTTGTTTATATCGTGTCAGTGACGAATACATTGTCTGCTTATCATAAAAAAGTCTGCACAGTATTTTACAATTACTGTATAACAAAATATGATATTCTGTACGTATGTTAAAGATTTTGTGTGCGCTACTCTGCCGCAGTGTCATACACTGAGCCAGAATTTACATAGCTTTTGCAATAGCACAATGATTATAATCACTAACTTCCCACACCGAGTGGAAAAGCCCGGGGTTTGAATCTCGTCACTGATGCAACGAATTTTTACGGGCTCTTTTTTTTTTTTTTTAATAATGTATCTGAGTTAGTCGATCCCAGGAAAAGGTTGCCTGCCTTTTTCTCCCTGAAATTAAACAGCAAACTGACCGGCGAATACACGCAATTAGACACAATTCACTGACACCTCATAGCCTTAGTTGGTTTGGTACTAAACACAAAACAGAATTTACATAAATGATTTTTAGGGAATATTACAACACATCCATTTGTACAAAACGCTGCAACTTGTCCATACAGTTATCGCTGGTTTCACATGAATTAACGCTTGCATTAATTTTGTTTTAGCAAAGACTTGTAGTCCGTTATTTCTTCATTAAATCTTTAGCTATAGTTTATTTTCGATACTCTCCTTTTAATTCGTAAAGTTAAAGATGTGGAATCAAGTAAGGTGAAAATAATTAAAAACTGTTAGAGTTGAAAAAAAAAATGCGAAAAGGAAGAAAACAATTTCACGGCTCGTTTTCCACGTTGCCATACATGAATAAGCTGGGTTGTAAGTTAAAAGCCAAGAGTTTTCACGCGAGACTTTCGACAACGTCATCAGTTGGTTATATGGTAAAAAGAAGTTGTAGACTTTTTTTATAGTGAACTCAACTCATATGCATGGTTGAATCACGTGTAAGGAATTTTATACGTCTTAGACATCATTTTAGCGAAAGGTTTACTGATAATTATGGTGAATTTTGTCGGAAACATTCAGGCACTGATACGATGCTATTTTTTTCTTTATACAAATAAACTTTTGTTGCAGTAGTTCTGCAATGCATCACAGAGTACATATGGTGCAGATGTGGGAAACCTCCGGTGGTGCCTGACCTTGAGTTATTTCCTGAGAGGTCTTACATTATATTATTTATATCTTGAATATTGTATTTGTTTCTTTTATAATCGATTGTTACACTTGTAGAGTATTAAATATCTACCTCATTAAATGTGACGGATGATGTTCTCGAAAGTGTCTCGTCAAGACTTAGTTTTTAACTTACAACCCCGCTTATTTATGTATGACAACCTGGAAAAAGGGTCGTGCAATTCTTTTCTTCCTTTGGGCATTTTTTTTAACTCTAACAATTTCTAATTCTTTTCACTTTACTTGAATCCACACCTTTAACTTTACGGATTAAGAGGTGAGTACCCTAAAATATAAGGCCTCCGTAGCCGAGTGGCCAGGAGCGGGAGTGCAGTAGCAAACGCTTCTTGAGTATACCGGGGTTCAAGCCCCTGACTGCTGAATACGGTCGCTCTGCCAACCCCCAATGGACCAGCGTGGCAGATTATGGTCCATTTCCCTCAGCATGAATCGTTGAGGAGGCTTCCATCCTGCAGTGGGTTGATAATGGCTGCACTTTACCTTTTTAACCTAAAATATAAGCTATAGCTAAAAATTTAACAATACATCAATTAAATAACATCCCAATAGAAAATTACAATAAACAAAATAGGTAAATAGACAGCTCAAATATACAAAAAAAACATTAAGAACAAATCCGTTATATTTTCAGATCACAGGGTTTGTTCTTTACTAACAGCACAGTAAATTTTAAAGGGGGTAAAAGGGGATAATTAAAGTGTCTAATTAGATAGCTGGAATTGTAAATTTCAGTACGTGAGATTATAAACTTAAGCGGAGCATGCATTATTTCGTGTATTCAATTCGAAATTGTAGTATTAGCTTAAGCTTCTTTTCGATAAACCAGATTGTATTATAATTACAACCTGTTTTATCGAAAAGCTGACAGGCTATTTCCGTCAGAGAAGGATATTTCCTGAGAGGTCTTAGATATTTAATACTCTACAAGTGTGTTTACACTTGTAGAGTATTAAATATCTAAGGATTATATATCTCAGTCCTTCGAGTCAATTTGAAGAGGTTGAAAGTAATGTGAGAATGTAACCATTCTTAGACTTCAATTGAGGAAGTAGTTAGCCAATCCGAATCAGGATTATTTTACTCCGCACGAGATGAAAATCAGCCTGCGTAATATGGATTACACCGAGTCAACATGGCCTAAGATGTTGACTGCCTTAAAATCAATAACATCTATTTGAACTCACTGCTGTACAAGAAATATCTCCATCTACAGGGTTCTCTCCCAGACCAGGACAAACAAAAATTAGTTTAGCCCAAAGTACTCGACAAAGTCCAAAACTGGCAACAGCACAAGTTGGATCGTTGAGTTGGCGCCAAATGCATGGCAAGTACAACGTTCATAAAGGATCTGTGAATTGTGGCAGCCACCGCTTTCGTGAGCATGTGGCTGTGCCCAAGTGCTTCAAATGGTGTAAATTTAGCCACACGTTGCACACCTGTTCCCAGGCTGTTGCGACCTCTGGCCACTTCTCAGAAAAGGGCACGATTTTACGTCGTGCTCAAACAAAACCCAAGATCATGTCTGTGCAAACTGTAAATCCCTAAAAATGGATCATGCCCACTCCATCCGGGATAACAAATGCCCTGTGTACGAAAAGGTCAAGAGTTATCACTAATCAAAGATCGACTATGGCAGCACTCCCTAAAGGATATAATACTTCAATTAAAATATTCCTCTAAATTAATGCACAGAGGGCAAGAGCAGTGGAAGACCAAATCCGAATAAAAGCAGATGAAGAAAATTCAGATATAATAATCCTCCAAGTACCGTATACTCACATGAGACAGGTGAGATGATACCCATTGACCTATAAAATAATTCAATCAAAGGAGAATACACGCTGTGGGCCGCAATCGCGGTACGAAACCCGGAAATCACTGTTACCAAAATCTCCTACTTATGCACAGCCTGGGCACAATGTGCCCACGTTATTAGCCCTATAGGAACCTTCAGTGCTATATCTTTGTACTGCAGGCCAGGGGATGACATTACCTTTGCCACTAGATACCTTGAGAATGTCTTCCAAACGAGAAGATTATCGTTAGTGCTGATATCACCAGCAGGTCGCCACCAGTCTGGCATAGCACCACTCAGAAGAGAAATGGTACAAGAAACGGTCAGCGACTTAAGGTTCCTGTCCAACTCTCCCTTCGCAGTGCTAAATAAACCGAACAATCTACCAACCTTCTACAACACGATGTGGGAGGCCATCATTAGCATCACCTACGTGAATCTTCCCACTGGAATTATTCCGGGCAGTATCGCCGGTTCAGGACTAGTGGACCACTTCGGACCACAGTGTCATTACATACCATCTCTCCAGAACCTTTTGTCAGTTTTCCTGTTCCTAAGCGCAATCTTAACAGATAAGCAAAGCCAACTGGGAGCAATTGAAGACATCACTGACCGCCTCCATAAGGCCGATTACAATAGAGCAAAACTAGCAGCAACAGCGAAATGCACTCCAGTAGGAAATAATAAGGCCTTATTACCTTGTCACACATACTAGTAAACTAGTATGTGTGACAATGCAATAAGAAAGAAGAACCCTGATCCTGGTGGTTCCAGTAGCTTCACCGTCTCCGCAGGGAGGTAAACTCGAGGCGAAAGGCCTTCCAGCAGGAGCAACGATATTGGCCGTCCCTGAAGTTGAAGCCCTCTGGGAACTGTTACAGGGAAGCCAGGAACATGCGCACAGCAAAAATAAAGAGTAAGCGGCCATCTTGGTAGGCGCTGGTGTCTGGCACAGGGAACACTGACCCCTGGGGAGTGGTATATGAAGTCATTACCAACAAATTCCCTAGGGGAAGAGAGATTGTTACTTTAACTAAGACCCCACAGAACGTTGACTACCTCCTGGGAATAAACTATTGGTAACATCCTGGGTGTGACGTTCCAAAAACCACTAGCACCTTCTACTCAGGAACAGCTCAAGCTATGCCATGATTCTCGACAACTATTACAGTATAACCTGGGCCGAGCGCCTCCGTAGCCAGGTGGGAAGGAGCAACAGTGCGTAGCACACGCTTCTTGATTAGACCGTGGTTCGAGCCCGTCACCACCAAATACGGAGAATGCGCTAAGGTCAGGGAATAACCACCGCATATCCCGGAGCAATGTGGCCTTAGTTGCTAATGCACCTAAAAACCAAATAACAACAACATAACCTGGACCCCCTCTTCATTTAGTATTGATGAGCTGCACGCTGTAATTTCTCTGATAAGGGATAGAAAATGCCCAAGACCGGACCACTTGGAGCCTGAAATAATCACGAAGACTGCTGAGTACACCACCGAGATCATTTTAAATCTACTCAACTGCCGTTTGGAAGCTGGAATATTCCCAAGCGATTGGAAAATAGCCAATTGAAACTCATCCTTAAGAACCTCACAAAACCTCCAGAGTTACCAGAATCCTACTTTCCAATCCTTAGTAAACTATTCGAAAGATTGCTCCACAAAAGTTTTTACAGCACTACGAAAGTGCCAACTTGCCTTCACCAAAGCAATATGGGTTTAGGCCTGTTTCTCCACGGTTGATACCTTACAGAATCATCTCATAGAGGCTACTGACACATACAAGAAGTACTTATTGATTATTGCCATCGACTTTTCTGGGGCGTTCGACTCTTTGGTGGCAGACTTCGCAGAGTTTTCCATTCCTAAAAATCTTTCAGACAATCAAATCATATCTTGCCAACAAATCCTTCGTAGGTAATGCGTCATATATCAGTCTCCAGAAACGTCTTCCGCAGTTGCCCTCAGGGTTCGGTCTTGGAACCTTTATTATGGAATATTGTTTTGGATGACTTCCTTAACATTGATTTGGAAGAGGTGAAATCTCAAGCATATGCTGACGATATTATTATCACTGTGGCCACGAACTCCAGGACCAGGCTTCAGACCCTTGCTAATCATGGCTTTTGTATTCTCTAAAACTGGGTAAAAGAGAATAACCTTCAAATATCTCCAACAAAAACTAACTCTATAATCTTGAAAGGCAAACTAAATACTGGAAGACTACCCCAAATAAAAATAATGGAAATACAACTAAATTGTCAACGCAACTTAGCTACATTGGAGTAATGTTTGATACCAACCTCTCATTCCAGCCGCATCTGAAATACCTCCGAACCAAAATCCGGAACTATGCTGCTCTTGTTGCCAGGGTCTCACGCCCCGGGACTGGGGTCTTTAGTGAAGAACCCTCTCATTATTCTATAAGGCTGTTTTTAAAACCTATCATCACGTATGCTTCAGGAATCTAGTTCGCCAAAGCTGCCTGGTCTCCGACAGGAAAATGCTGGATACCATTCAGCGATCCATTCTGTTTATCACTACCCGCGCCTGCTGTACGATCAGCACCTACGCCCTTCAGATTTTGGCAGGTGCTCTGCCCCTTGATTTAGAGGTGGTCAGAAGGGAATGTGAAACTCATTTTGAAAGCTATACCAGCTTTCAGAAGGAGTTTCACATTCCATCCTCAACTACACAACCAACCCGGCTAATGGATGTAAGGAAAAAAAGCAACGCCTATTTAACCACCTGCAGTAGGTGGTTAAGTTAGCATAGATGAATGTAAGCATAATCTTCCCCAGGCCTCCGCCATGGTTCTCACTGTGTTTGTGCACAACTTACATGCTTACTGGCCATGGATCCATTAAAGCCAAGTTAACATCACTGAGCATCATTAAAGATCCATTTTGTGCTTGTGGGGAGCTGGAAAGCTGGCACCATCTTATGATTGTTCCCTGTACGAGGACCTTCGTTTTATATATCAATCACCAAAATCATGTACTTACCCAGAAATCAGGAATTCCTCTTATTGGAAAGCATACAGGAACCTATGACGGAACAACAATCCTTACATCCATCCTAGGAACATGCATATGGAAGAGCAATCACTGAATAATATACATCCAACTGCTGATGTCGAGACCTACCACTTGTGATAAACACCTGGATGCGATTAAATATCTTGACGTAACTAAAACCTCTAAACAGGAGACAGACTGAGAACTTTCAATTGTGAAAAATACCTGGACAGGACTAAGCCACTGAAGGGACTTGTTCTCCCAACCGTGACCTGCATATTGTGAAAGTTACTTCGACGTGACTGAACCGCAGAAAAGGACCTTGCTTCTCGCCTATTTGGGCGTGAACAAACCAGAGTAAAGAACCTTGTCTCTCGACCATGTCTTGTGCGCAAAGTAGCGATCAATACCAGACTCTTCTCTGGTATCTTTTGACTCTCATTCCCTTGCTCCACCCGCCTAGTAGAGTTTACTCCGCTTAATAATTTTGAGGAGACTCCTTCCTATACGCCTCAATATTTCTTACTATTTCCCCCACTTGACTTTCATATTCTGCAATCTCTATCTGTTTTTTTTAAGGTCCTGCCACTGGAAGCTCAGGTAATTGGGTGGCAGGATTCCAGAGAATAATCGGCAGCCAGGATTACCTCCTAGCGGTGTGTACAGGCAACGTGTGGTCCCATTAGGAACCCTGGGGCCAAAAGCTAGACCACAACAACAGAATCCAACATATTACTTTTGTCTGGCTCTTACAGAGTACTGTATACTTCACAAGAGTACTTAAGATGCCCTTCCTCGTACACGATGTACAAGAAATGGTCACAGTTCAGACATCCAGAAAGAGTTCAACAGTTTCGATTTCGTATCATGCATAGATTTTCTCATTCGTGCTGCAGCTTTTTACTTTTTTCCCGATAGGCTTCTTTCTGACGCTTAATTGCATCTCATTACAGAGATAAATGAAGCATTATTAGCATTGCCATTTCAGCTGTTGTTGCTAATTTGTAAACCGTGTTACTTCGACATCCATCCAAGTATTTACAACTTAATTCCTAGAAATATCGTGGTATCAATTCAAATGACTGGGAAAAATTACTCCTTGTTGAGCTTTTCAGGCTAAAACGGGACTGACATTTTTCCAAGTTTTTAATAAGTTTTCCATTCTAACAACATGGACATTGGAAGAAGAGGGTAAGGGGTAAAGAAACTTGCCTTGCTTAGGATGTATCCGGATGAACTTAAATCTTAATCACTCTCTATACACTTGAAAATATTTTCATAATCCTTCAACGTTGAATAGATATTTAAAATGTTTTTTTTTTTTCGATGTGATTCATAGGTATATCACTGAGTGTTTAGGTTATTAAAAAATCATTCTCTATTTTATTTCTATGCATTAGTTTTGTAAAGTAGTCCGACGTGTATTATCTTCAATAAAAAAATAAAATGGTTTTGTATCCAGTAAGAAATCATTTGGAACAAGCCTTAGTAGTGCGTCAATCGACAACTAATTTAATAGGAATTAGAATGCTTTGTTTCTAAAATAAGCCGCTTGAATAATAAGGATTAGCAGCGAGATGCATGGGTATTAGCTTGACATCCTGTTACTTCAGACTAAGAACCACGTGGCCGATATGAGATACGTGCAAGTATTTAAGCAGTAAACAGGGTAGCTGAAAAGACGGAATTGCAACAGAATGTTAGCCTGGAAGCGATGAAGTAAGCCATAGTCGAAAAATGGAGATAACAAAAGCACGATTCCTTCAGTTTTTGTAGTCTTTATTTTCTCTTAAGCAGCCATATGAGAGGTCTGCAGTTTCTCTAAGATTCCAGACCTCTCATGTGGCTTTCTTCGTCTCGCTTTGACTCCAAACGTGTAACCCCAATAACAATTCCTTTCCACAGAGTCTGTTTACTGTGTACAGATGATGAACGTGTCTTATATTAGCGCTACCACGGCTCAGCTCATAGTATTCCACGTCAGCGCTAATCTAATACATGCACCAATTTAAATTTAATTCCACTTTTTTATTCGAGACTCTTAGCCAAAGCAACTTAAGTAGAATATTTTAAGTAATAAGTTGAATAAGCCAATAAGTAATTTGTGTCTGCGTGTGTCAGATAGAGAAATGTGACTGTTCCTGGGTTGTTTTGTTTTCTTAAATTCTCTTTAGCAGTTTTCATCAGCTATGTTTGAAAACGATATTTTTACCAAGTAGTTTAAAAACAACGTATTTTATAAATAATTGAAATAATTTATCAGAACATTGCACAAAGTGAACAGTTTACAAAATTTTAAGATTAATGTGCTGGGGAGGAATTTTAGTGATAGCTAAAAAGAAGTTATGGAAACCAAAATAGTTTTCAGCAAATCCTACAATGCACAATTTTGATTTAAAATATTTGATATAAGATTAAAAGGTTAACACGCCTTAATTTGTCTCTTGAAATGAGTGATAGTTTGGGATTTACTAAGATAATGCTTTGTACTCCATATTGAATTGTAATAATTTCTGACAGAGGTACTCTCCTACTACGGTGCCTATCACAGTTAGAATTAATTAGCTGATAGTCAAATGAGTTCAGTAATAAAATTAAGCATGCTCCCAAATATCTTTATGTGCTGTAGGATTGCCGAGATAAATTTTATCTCGGCAATCCCACTTGATGTATTGAAAATTTAGTGAAATTTTAAACTTATTAATGGGACAAATGTCGTTCTTGATTTGTCCTTTGTGCATAAGGCACAAGGAACGAAAATAGTTTGAGTAATTACGTTTCTCGAGCGATTATATCAGATTAGTTTCATGAAATGATACGATAATCATTGCTACGCGTTTCCACTTGGAAATAAAACATTCTTCAGGGTATATTTTACTACATAAGCTATTTTCTGAAATGTGCAGTAAATTCTATTGCGACTATGCGTATTTTTCTCATCTGCAGGAAGACTTTTAAAGCAAGTTTGAAAACTGATTGCCATAGTGTTTGGGGAGGGGCGCCACCGATGGACTCCCACAACTTCGCTATTTGTACTCGTGAAGTAAGCAGAAATCTGTAAATGCCAGAACTGTGTGTATTGTGTTGTTTTGTTGCTCTTTTGCCTGCAGGGTCCCTAGTGAGACTTTACGTTGTCTGCTGCCACCACCACTGAGAAGTAGCTAAGCAGTCTATTGTCTCTGACCCCGAGCTTTCTTCAAGGGACGAAAAAAAAAGGAAGAAAGCGAGGGGAACAGTTGAAGAGAGGAAGTTAAAGTGGGCAGGAAGGATGTGGAAAGAAGGCGTCTCCATATTAGGGAGGCAATGAAGGTTGGAGACCCTTGGCCAGGGAACGAAAAAAGGTTGCAAGGTTAGAGTTACCCAAGAAAGGGGCGCTATATGGCATTTTACCCCGAATGGCGCCAGTAGCATTTTTACTAAAGATTAATTTTCCTTTTTTTTTTTTTAGGCAATCATATTTTATCGCCAGTTTTAGCACCCACAACTGACTTTATTTTAATTGGTCGGTAGCTCAAATAATAAGTAAAAATACAAAGGGGGTTACAAAGGCAAGCTAGTAGCATTGTAATAATAATTTTCTATTTGGAATCGCTGACTGTTTAATAATAATGTGTAAAAATATATGCACTTAGAACGCGTGTTCAACTTCGCGTCGTATCGCTGTGAAGAGTCC
The DNA here is from genome assembly GCF_048544385.1 of Mastigoproctus giganteus. Taxonomy (NCBI): domain Eukaryota; kingdom Metazoa; phylum Arthropoda; class Arachnida; order Uropygi; family Thelyphonidae; genus Mastigoproctus; species Mastigoproctus giganteus. The sequence continues at coordinate 69,214,045 of NC_143576.1, forward strand.
GAAATGTGTTGGTATAGGTTTGTGTGTTGTGTTATGTTCTGGCCTCTTGGCTACCCAGAAGCATCAGTTACCTGTAAAGATGATTCTGGGTACTCGTCCACACCACGGGAAGGTGGCCAGTCCTAGGAAAAAAAAAAAGTACCGTCTCATAAGACTCTGTCCTACCTGGTATTGCCAGGATCCTCTGGAGGACCCATTCCAGAGGGACGAAAGAGAAGGAAAAAAAAACACCCGTGGTTCAGGTTGTGAAAGAAAAAAAGGTAGTGGTGCAAAAAGAAAGAAATAATATAAAAAAATTAATAAAAAAAAAAAAAAATCAGAGGCCATAACTGTTCCTAGGGGTCCAAAAGAAGTATGGCTTTACTTCTTTTGGACAAAAAAAAAAAAAATAAATAAAATAACTAAAGGAATTTAGCCTTTCTTTTCACCAGTGAAATCTAGGCTGTAAAATCGCTTGTTTGGTTTTAGTTCGCATTGGCATACTCCAGGCAAAAATTCCAGATGCAAAAGCCTGCAGTGTAGAGAGGTTTTCCGGAGTCTGGATTAGTTGATCTACCTGGTTTTGGGAGAAGTTGAATTCCTCTCCGAAGTTGATCTCTGAGATCCCCATACAAGTTGCAATCAAAAAAGGAGATGGTATAAGTAAAAATATCAGTTGATCGAAGAAAATGTACCGTGTTACAATGACGAATCCGAGGCAGTACTAGAGACCCCACCCTTACAAACTATAGTGGGACTGCGCCATAATAATTGACAGGACGGTCCGCACAGTAGACCAGACATAACCGTCATTGACAAGAAGGAAATGGCTGCCTACCTGATCGACACAGCGGTGGCCAACACCAATAACCTCCGGAAACCCGCAATAAAGACGGGGAAAAAGATCAGTAAATACACAGACCTAATACAGGAAGCCAAAGAAATGTGGCATATGGAAAATGTAGTGACCATCAGTCGACAACCAGTTTGGTGCCAAAGACCTTACAGCAAAAGGCCTCCCAGGGAACACCAGAAAGCCGTGATCCTGAACACCTGTCGGAGAGTCAGAACTCTTCGACAAGTAATAGTAACTGCGCATAACAACCACTGCACGCACGTGGTAATGTTCTTCCCCTGGAAAACATGTTATTCTGCGATGTTTATCAGTTCAGCGGTGTTGCAATTGTGAATGTCTGTTACACTGCAATGCTGCGTTGTCTCTCATAATGCTCATTCGCACAGATGGTGCTCTTCTGTATGTTTTAAGGCTGTAACACTTTAATAATTAAATCATAAAGAGAGACTCAAATTAATTTAAAATTAGGACTGAATATAAATTATCGTTTTATTTCTCATTGACAAAAGTAAAACAAAAAGTAAAATTTAATGCATGAAAAAGGAATTTCAGTAATGAATTTAGATCACGAATGAATAATCACGTGTTACAGACGAAGTAGTCTAAATGCCAGTGGTATATCGGCATTAAGATGCAGTACATTTGGATAAGTTACAAAATGAAACCAGGGTATCAGCGAAACTTCTTTAAAACTAAGTTCTGAACGTTTGTCGTATCGTGCACTTCTGTTGTGTATGAGGCAGAGTTTATAAGTTTAATTTTCATGTCTAGATTATTATTATTAAACTCTTTATCGTAAGCGTGTATGTTTATGGTGAGTAGTAATGGCACGACACAGTGCCAGGGATTTGCAACTTATCTTGACTGATGAAAAGATTAAAAATCTAAATTAATATAATTAAACAAAATGGTAATACGTACAGATAAATACCAGAAATTCAGTCACGCGAAATAAAGAATGCAAAGCGCTGCGCTCTTCTACTTACCCTTGGATATTTTTAAACACAAAGCCGTTGTGGGGTAATTTGATTGCAATTCCGCATTTTGTGGGTTTGTTTGAAGTCAACACCAGATAATTTGTATACTTCGAGGATGTTGGTCGTGTAAGTTTTGTCTCTGTGGATGATTTCGTTATTGCTCCATTATTAAATTATGTTTGAAATTAGAAAAATCCCTGTCTATTTCGGTAGTTACTAAAAGCGGGTGTTTTGGGCTGAAAGAAAAGCATTCTCTGCAGACTTCGCTTCTGAAGAGCGAGCCTTACACTGCCTTGATGCAGATTGAAGATGTTATATTTTGTTGAGCGAAAGTGCTACAATTGATTCGGAAATTTTACAATATAGATTCGTCAGATTCCTAGCAGATTTGGCTTAAAGTTGCAGTATTAACTACTGATTTATTTTCATAAAATTTTGTCTAAAATTAGGGAAAACAAAAATCCACAGAATGTTAAAACAACTTCCGGAGAAGAGGCTCTATGTCGTCATCGAAGACTTTTAGTGGATCGCCAGGTTTAAAGAAGACCGTTCTCCGTCAACGATGAACTCCGCTCTTGCTACCGTACAACTCCAAAACCAGTGAATCCCTCGCGTTCATGATCTCGTCAGAAGTGGTCGTTAACTCTTCGTGAAACTGCTGGTGGAATTAGTATTTCTTGTTGGATTTGCCAATCAGTCTTAACACGATTAAAATGGATCTCCAAAATGCCATGATTACTGGATTTTGCTTCCTATGATTGTTAACCAAACAAAATGCTCTCTTGAAATGTCACAGAACTTGCAGCTGAAGAAATTATTCAGAATGAAAATAGGGAAATATTAGCAATTCCTAAAGAACTATTCGTGAATACTTCCAGAAGCGTTGGAAGCAGTGTATTCAGCTGAAGGAGACTACTTCGGAGAAGATTGATCCGAGTAGTCGGTGTGCTTTATCTTTACCTAAATTTTCAGGTCTCCAACCTTTTTGGTATTAACTCGTGCGAGTGTCAACTTTTATTTGTTTTGTCTATAAAATAAATAAATATTCATTTATTGCAGGCTACTGCTTGTATTTCTTTTCCCCTAATTTAAATCCTACTCCTGTAGCTTAAAAGTTGAGAAATCTTTGGCAATCGATGTTGTAAAGATTTATGAGATGACGGGGTGCATTAGATAACATTCTGCTCATATGCTTGAATCTGGAGAGGTTAGGTTTGAATTATTCTGGTTTCTGAATTTTCTGTGTTGGGAGTTGAGTAATTATGTTGGCTATATTTGGTGAATCGCTTGAAGAATTTATCAACTTTGCAAGAAGCGGCATGAACAAAAGCAGTTGTATGGTATTTTTTTTCTAACAGGCGGTTATATTAAGATAAATATACGTTCTGCTTTCGGGATTCTAATATATATAATTCTAATTATATCCAAATGAATCGAAAATTAGACTTCAGAAATAAGTATAAAATTAAGTGAAAATAAAAAAAGGATAGAGTAATTAAACAAAAACCATAACATGTTGCGAGTATTTAACTCCGAAGTAATCTCCTTCAGCTGAATACGCTGCTTCCAACGCTTCTGGAAGTATTGACGAATAGTTCTTTTGGAATTGCTAATAGTTCCCAATTTTTCGTTCTGAATAATTTCTTCAGCTGTAAGTTCAGTGACATTTCAAGGGGGTTGTTTGAGAAACAATCATTGGAAGAAAAATCCAGTGAGCATCGCATTTTGAAGATCCATTTTAATCATGTTGAGAGAGAGAGAGAGAGAGAGAGAGAGAGAGAGAGAGAGAGAGAGAGAGAGAGAGAGAGAGAGAGAGAGAGAGAGTTCCATCCATATATACAACTTTATAATGTTTCAATAGTTGTCTTTATTCTTACCTGTATGCCGAAAGGCAACTCTAAATTACCATAGTAAAATTCACTGGCAATTGTGACACCTATTTTACGTTGTCTTTCATTTATTTGATCAATTCCATTACATTAATGTTTAATATTCTGTCATATTCATAAACTATTCAATTTTCGGTATAGATTTCGTTATTTATAGTTAGTTCCATTTTTATATTAACCCCAGTACAAACTGTATAGTCTTCTATCGTATACTTCAATAGAATCCTTTCATTCTATAAAATATTTCAACATTCTGTACTATTAAGACTTGAAAGCAGGAATGTTTATTTCCATCGTAATTTCTTACCCGATTTCGCCTCCGGTTCGGTTAGCAGAAATTTCCATACACCTTCTTTTGACTACAGCACAAAATATTTAGACGAAACAAATTAAAGTTAATATCTACCTGTCCATGCACGCTTCGCTTATTAGTCTTTCTCTGGAACTGAGTGTACTCCTAACTAGAGGAAATATGAAAAGGCTAATACACTTTGGTTAAACGATATATGGATATTATATCTCCCTGCCCTAAACTTTCTTTGACACTAATCAATCTAGCACCACAAAGACCGAATTCTTTCTTGACACTGTTTTTAAACAGGTTAAGTTTTTTATCGTATTCAAGAGACTTCTGAACACGGTAAAACCTAATTCTCCATATTCAGGAGACTTCTGATTAAAATGTAACCACCCGCGCCGTCCCCTTGACATTGTGGTGGTTTTGTCAATTTGTGGCAAAAGTGGAATATTTTTCTTTGAGAAAAGTTCGCCTTAAGACGGTTTTCGGGGCATAAAATTTCACACACTGTAGCAAAGTTCACAAACTTGAATTCCCTTTGTGGCATATTTAAGAAGTTTGATATACATATAAAGAGAGCACAGTTGTGGACTTTGTTGCAGAGTCTCATTGAAAGTAGAAATCAATGGATTCGTCTTTGTTAATGCGAAGAGCTTTCTGACTGAAGAATACTTTTATCGGAGCCCTTGTTAATTAATTAGCTCCTTCCGTAGATAGTTTTTCAATTGCAACTTGCTTTTCAAGAAAGCTCAAGTTCTGAATATTTTCTTTGGTTATTTCAGTCTCCAATAACTGATGTTATTCTTAAGAAAGTTATTCCTTCACAAATATATTTCATCTATTGTGTGATTTTAATGACAACGCCTTTTTTGAATGACGTTGACGCTAGCTATGCCATTACGATAACGGGACATTAGAGTGTGAAGTAGTGATCAGTATCCTTTTTTTTCCAGCTATTACGAATGTTTTTAAATAAGGATAATAAAATGTTGAATAGTCGATGAATCTCTAAATTTACCTCTGTTTAGGATATAAAAAATATTAGCTGCGTTACTGAATTGGTGAGATAATAGTGCATGCATTTTCTATCCAGCTTGATTAGGATGATGCCTCAGGGCCTGTTTCGGGTGCAGGTGTGTTTCCACTTTTAGTTTTTTGCCTTCGTTAGAATGAGAGAGGGGGGGAGGGGATAGAATTTCCCTGTTCCAATAAGATAAATATTGGATGGTTGTTTGTATAGTCTCCCTAATCAACTTAACACCACTCAGAGTTCATCAATGGCTAAGATAGCTTCAAAAATGAAAAACGATATCGTATTGGCATTATTGGATGATAATGTATTCATGAGACACTGTAATTCAGTCTTCTCTTTCTTGCGTATGCTCGCTACTTTCTAAATATTAACTAGGATATTTGAGAACGATGGATATATGTCCCACGAGTGTCGTCCTACAGTAAGTGTTCAGTTTTCAGGAAAAATTTCCCACTAAGATTATCTGAAATATTCTTACAGGGAAATGATGTAGTGTGATTATTCCGCGTTAAGTAATTCTTACCTAAGTGATGCATCGATTTTAGAATGGTTAAAGAAAACAGTTTTATACATTAAATATTTAAGAACCATTATGAACACACGAAGTAGTAAAACTTTGGGTTTTGTTTGAAACAAATTACGAAGTTGCCTCGCTCTTGAACTCTAAATAAAAATTAGTACAATCTAAAAGTAAGGTGTTGCTATTTGATCTGTCAGACTTTGTAAAAGGTCTTATCGTGTGTGCCCGTTTAGCTGAAGACACGAAAGACATAAGTGGTTTCTCAAAAGCATCCATCTCAAAGGGTTTTAATTACCGGTTCAAGAAAGTGGTTCTTCCACACCTCAAAAGCACAAATGAGGCAGAAAAACAATACTTCAAGAGCGAGGCATCGTGGTCTAAGGAGAATTGTACGGAAAAATAGACATCTATTGTGCAGCAAATAACCTCTGAATCCAACCAAGCCCAGAACTGCCTTATTTCAACCGTACCACTCACAGGGAATTGATTAAATTGAGTATTGGAAGCCGCTTGTTTCAGAGAAAACAAAATCTGCTTTCGGCGCTGCGGAGAATGTAATGATCATGATTGGACAGTGGAACAATGGAAGAAAGTTGTGGTCATGCGAATCACAATACACTTTCTCTCCCACTGATTGTGGGTAAAGTGTGTGGCGAGAACCCCAAGAAGCGATGGACCCTGGTTTTTTTTTTTTTTTTAGACAACCCAATATCGGGAGACAACCTAAATATCGGTATCATGGTATGGGGAATGTTTTGTTGGCACGGACTGGGCCCGTTAATACCTGTCCGAAGTGTATATGTTACTTGTCAAACGGCACCGAGGATTCTCCCCCAAGCTCCGCGTAGTACACTCAGAGCTTTTCCACTGGTAAAGTGGAAAACTCACATTATCTTTGGCCAGAGATAGTGTGAATATTGGTGTAGTCTGGGTAGGTAGGTAGTTTTGAGTTGTTCCCATGCTGTTCCTCGAGCCACTTAGCCGCGAACCCTGGACGTCGCTTGAGCTTTACCAGTGGGAAACTCTCCAAGCTTTTACAGTAAGGGAGTGCGTTGTGATATTTAAGTGTTGAGGAAAATGTGGGGTGAAGATAAGGAAGATGGATGACAGGGAGCTTTCCAAGTGGAAATTGAAAGTTGAAGGGATAGAGGGAGTCACCTGCAGGAGAAACCTATCCTCTACGGGAAGGGGAACTGTAAGAGCAGAAAAAAGGGGAATAAAGTCATAGGTGGGACAGGGAGATCGCACTGTGGGCAACAGTACCTTCTCTGTTAAAAAAATTTCACTGGCCAGTCCAGCTGAAGCCAGCATCAGCAAATCCCACGCCATGCCCAAAAACAAGGAGGCATGAGGACAGCAAGGCGTGGGGGTTCCTGATTGGTTGTCCCCACTGCAGTCTAATTGGGCGCCTGTCAGAACAACACATACTCCATATGTAGTCGGTCCACTTACACGCCTGACATACTGCACATACACAAGTACACTTTTTAGGACATGTATCTAGGGACAGATGAATTTTCAGCACATGGGACTACATTCTTTTACACATTCGCAATCTTGTATTCATCGTCATACGTATAGACACGAATAGGTACAACCAAATATTGAACAACTGTCATCATTGCATTCCCTATTTTCGTACACTTACCCATTCATCACACTAATTTGAGTAGGACAACCCACACAGCTTATTTTTTTTCCCGCATTTTAAGTACGCGCATTTCGCACCCTGGACAGGAAACGTAATGGCATACATGGACACATTTGCATGTCGTCAACACACATACATACCACATATGCATACAGCAGTTCAGATACTAGCACCATCACATTCAAACTCAACAGCTTTCACGCATTCGTGCTCATGCATCCATTGACATATACTCCAATAACCAGCAAACCCACGAAAACAAGACACATATATAGCATAAGAACACATATGATTATTGTTACGCTTACTGAAATAATAGACATGAAAAAGGCAATTTATAACATGTACATTCTGTTTGGTGGAAAATACATTCTAACAAGCCAGCTCGTTTGGGTTTGTCATAGTCAATAGATGTCACAATCCAATAGGTGCTCTTCTCTAAGTAGAGAGGGGTGCCTCAGTCTGTTGCCATTGCATGGTTCTTTTCCTGGTCTCAAAAATATTGAGCAAATTCAGAGCAGGCCATGTAACGCATTTCATCAGATATGAATAGTTGCTCATATCCGCGGCGTATTAGTCAAATCTTGGATATAAGTCTACATCTGTGAGGATGGTAGTTCGGGCATTCATAAATGACATGGGACGAATCTTCTTCAGTCCCACGGGTACATTCTGGATCCTGAATAAGATCCAGTTGAAACAACACCGCATTCAGGGAATCGTACCCTGTTAGCAAAAATGTGGCATAAAATTCTAGGGGAAACCAGGGAGACAGTTTGGTGGGAGCTAGTTACCCAGGTCCTGCCTTGGGTAACTAGGAGGCTACCTAGGGCAGGAACCTAACCTCCTCGTGACTTCACCTTTGGGTGGTCTGCGCGGGTAGCACAGTGTCACTGGCCTCTCCACACCGGGTGAGAAAAAGGCCCGAGTTCGAATCCCGTCGATGAACTTTTATGGGCGCTTTTTTTTTTTTTTTTTCTCCTTAACTGAATTAGTCGGTTTCAGGCGTAGACAGAAAGGATATCCCCTCGGAAAAACAGTTTTTTTTCGTCCAGCAAAGCAGGCAAATCGACCAGAGAAAACAATCGATTTAGAAACAATACACATTTAAGTTGAAAGTAACCCTCCAGGTGACCCTGTATAAATTTTTTTTTTTTTTTTTTTTTTTTTTTTTTTGCCCTTATAGATGGGAGAATGGGTTGTACTTCTTGTATTGTAACTATAGGACTTCCTGTTCCTTAAATTTTGTCTAATAAAACTGGTAAAAGATATTATGGCTTTAAAAGAAGCTATTAATCGATTATATTAATGCGTGGTGAGTTTTTGGGCTTGGTGATTGTTTGTTTCAGCCTATGAGCATATTTCAATACTTCGTTTTCTCCAGTGATAAAACTATAATGGTGGCTATATAACATTATGGCCATAGCATGTACACACATATATTGGAATTTTTTCAGGTTACTAGTATTTAGTGAAAATAAGAACATTTGACCCGATTGAATATTTGTAGAATAGTACTTCTTGATAGTCCTGGTTTACAGTTATGCGCATATATCATTATTTTTATGGGCTTTGCTTTATTATAGATTTATTAATTTATTACAATTCTCAAAGTCAAGAAAGTTCTGCTGAATCAACCATTTTGCCTTCTCGCACATCAGTTAAACCTATAGTACCGCCACTTGCCTATATTGAGCATGCTGTTAATTATATGAAAAATTAAATAGAAAAATTTATTAATACTTAGTCGATACTGCATATAGGTATTACCGCAGAACTATTATTAACCTGAATAGTATATGCAAAATGAATAAGAATAACACGTTCGTACAAAAAGGAAAGCCAGATCCAGGCAAACAGCACATAGTTGGGGCTGTCCATATTTGAAATCTCGTGGGAATAGGTTGTCACGATGAACACACATAGTCGAAAGATTTTAGATGGCTCTGGAAACTTTGGTGCTTTAGGGGATATCGGTGTGTCAGGTTGCTCTCCTGTTCGGGCATTGATTGAAAAACATAAAGAAGCAGGTATCAAGTGCGTTTTGGATAGTGATGGTGATAAATGTAGATAGGGTTTTTCTTGACACTTCATCTACAGTTCTTGTCTCCTCAGTTTCTGCCCTCCATAAGTCTGTTGGTCTTATGGAGAGCAGAAAAAAAAGAGTAAGAGAAGAATTTATATTTAGAAGGTGTAGCATGTCGGGATGGAGTAACGGGTTCAAGCGGACGAATTGATTACCTGGTTGCCCAAAGCGGAATAAAGAGATCGAATTGACCGAATTATAAAGGGAATACCACGTTTGCAACTTGCGTTTCCTTAAAAGGTACGTCCTCTTGTGAAAACGATTATTATGGAGAGCACAAACAAGTTCTACTTTAATGATAATCAGTGTAATGAAGTAGAAATAGGGTGTGAAAAATCTGCTAGATCAGAACTAACAGACTCAGAATCAACTTTACACAAAGCGGAGATAGGATGTGAACAGTTTGTGAAATGAAGTAACAGAATCTGAACCGACTGCATAAGATATTGCTCATTAGAATAACGGTCGCATGACTGATTTTATAGACTGTTGTGTGTGACTGGATCTAACAGACTGAAGTCTATTTATGGATTTACTGAAGCAGTTTGGTGTATTTCCTGATAGGGAATTCATCTAGCTAAGCCTTCTCCTCACTCTGGTGATTTTTGTAATACGGAGAAAGAAATAAGGTTGAAAGGAATGGGGTTGAAATGGAACATCTTATAACTAATAGTATTAAGCTGGATCTTGTTACAGATTTACGTTCACTGCATTCGACGTTCATTGATTATGGACATATTTTAGAGGACGAAAAGAAGATGCGCGACCACAATGATCTACGGAATGATAATGCACTGGACTTTGAGGATTTCAATGGTCTTCCGCTGAATATTGTATTAAGTACATTATACGATAATATGGTTTTCTTGAATAGTGCTGAATCGGAGCTGAGCAGTTACACTTATAATAATTTCTTGAGCAGATGGAAATTATTCATGGGTATTGCCTTTGGTTATTGCAAATTGAGAGGAATCGTACTGATTTCGACCGTTCGCACAATGCGTGAATGGTAATGTCGGTGTTTTGAAGGCGAAAGAAGATATTCTATACGCAACTTGTATGGTAAAACCTTTGAGAGCTTAGCGCTAGTGCAGGTAGAAGTTAAATGCAGTCCGACTATTCAAAGTGGGCACTGCGTCTAAACCTTTGAGACCATCAGTTGTGAGCGGAACTTGAGTATGGCCTTGAAGAGGAGGAATTCGCTTTAGAATGTAGTTTGTTTCTCTAGAATTAGTAGATCTAATAATATAAATTTGATATTGATCAGTTTTAGGGTTAGATTTTTTAGAGCGTTCTCAGCATATTTACTTGTATTGTAGAAGTCACTGGTTCAAGAGATATTATTTAACTACAGTGTGCTATAAATGTCTTCACCGTGGACATACGACTTAATATTCTTGTAAAGTAAATAGTTGGTTCTCATTGTGCAAGGAGCTGACATTCTTACCATCAATGCTCATATAAAAACATGAAACCTATTTTAGCTTTGGGATTAGTACCAAATCATGATTTTTTTTTTTTTTTTTCCATAGAAGAATACATCCTATTTAGGTATATTCGAGAATATGAAAGATATATTATGACCATCGTTGCCTTCATAAATACCATCAGTACCCTACGTAATAGGATTAAATTTTCTGTATCGATTGTACCTGAGCCTCTGAAGCTACAAGAAAGAGATTATACTTTCAAATACGCTTTGTTTTGTGCATAAGTTTCCCTGCATTTATTTACTTTTAACTCATTGATTTCTGCATGTGCTTCTGAAACTTCTGGCAGAGACTATATATTTATGAACTCGCAGAAATCCCTGACATAAAGCTATTAACTGAAGTGAATTTCTAGGATATAATAGAAGTAAAAAAAAAAAAGAAAAAACATTAAGGAAGACGACTGTTTGTAGCAGTTTTATATCTGTCATCTCCACGCCCGGGTAAGTAGCAAGTTTGATTCGGTAATAGATTTTGAACAACAAAAAATTTACGGATGTGGAAAAGCAAAACATACAGACAAAAGAAATAGAAATCACGTACTCGACTAGCTCTTAACAATCCCTCACAGAAGTAAGTGAAAACTACTCGTTTAAAAAAAGTCAGAGTATTTAATTTGTTAATCGCATTTTTGTTTTAAGTATTTAAAATGGGGAATTGAGGTAGAGAAAGGGTCCTTATTTTCCTGAACTAGAGCAACTCAGTCAAGAACACGTATTCAGATAACTCTCAATCCGCTGTATATTTGGACCAATAGACCTCTAGTGAATGAGGGCTTTGTGACTAAAAATGCTTGATGAATATCATCACTGGTATTTATTAATTATTATTATCTATTTATTTAAATTTACATTTGCCAATTGATAGTCTGTGTGACGATAAGATACTTAACAAGAACATTGGTTCATTCCATCCATAGCTTTGAAATTAAATGTTCATAATTAAATGCATAACGTTAATTAATATTGATTGAACTATGTACTTTGCTAAATACACTTCAGCTTTAAATACTTCTGATCTCTACTACATACTGATTGTTTTCCAAATTAAAATGCAATCTCTATACATTTCATGGCTTTTCTGCACAACCTGTCAGATCGCAGCCTTTCATAGTCTAAATTTAATGAATTGTAAATTTAAATGATGTCTTTCTTAGCATCAAGATTCGTCAAAATCCTTCTGACATCCTTTTGACGGAAGACCACACATTGAATGGAGCGTGTTGGGAATGGTAGGAGGTGTTTTACCAAGATCATTAATACATGAGTTGGAAGAAAAATTGGATGCTAGCAGGTCAGCTTTATCCTTAGCTGAAGTGACAATAGAACCATCTGGTTTGGACAGAGGTGGGAGCAGAGATTGGCCAAAGTTGCGGCCAACAGCTTTGACAGGAGACCAGAATTCTCGGCTACCATTAGGGCAAGAAGCAAGTTTTCTACTCTTAGCCTGTTCAAACTCTAGTTTGGACTGATTAATAACTGCTTTACAATTGTTGCGAGCTTTGGTGTAGGCAGAAAATGAAACTGGAGAATTAGAAACAAGCCAATTACGATATGCAACATTCTTCTGTTGAACAGCCTTAGCACATTTATTGAAAAACCAAGGTTTAGATAAAGGACGAGATTTTAAAGTGGAGTGTGGGATAAAGGATTCCATTCCTGCAAGAATAATTTCACTGACACGATCTGAGCAAACGTTGACATCAGAAGTTTTGAAACAGTAATCCGACCAAGGAAAAGAAGAAAAGTCTCACAGGTCATCCCATTTAGCATTCTTGTAATGCCAAACAACACGAGGTTGGGAACAGCCATGAGATAAAATCTCCATTGAAGAAGAGACAATCACCAAGTTGTGATCTGAAGTGTCTAAAGGACCTCTCACTTCGACCGTATACTTAGAAGGGTTGTTTGTGAGAAAAAGATCAAGCGTGTTGGTTGTATGATTAGGATTGTCCGGTATTCTTTTAGGTAAATGAACAATCTGTGCAAGGTCATTAGTAATTGCAGAAGCTTCAGCATCTCGACCAGATCGGTGTGACTAGAAAATAGAAGCCAGCTGGAGTTGTGAACGTTAAAATCAAGGAAAATTACCTGACTGTTTGGAAAGTTAGACTGGAGAAAGTCAAGTTGCAAAGAGAGGAAGGCAAAGAGCTCCAAGTGATTAGTGGAGTTGGGAGAACGGTAGAGACAACAAATGAATTTGACACAATGAGGTAGATATTTTAAGCCAGTGAAGTTCAAAGAGAGGAGATTCCAAATTGCCAAGTCTCTCACGGGGAATATCAGAACGAACATATGCATAAGTACCAAATTTGAGGCGGAAGGAATAATATAGCGAATAACTTGGGCAGCTGAGATGAGCAGTAGTTGAATCAATCGATAACTGATTTTCTCTCAGAAAAAGTACATGGGCTTTGGCAGACTGCAAGTGGAAATTAACATCGTTGAGATTAGAATTGAGACCACGTATATTTGTGAAATGAATTAAGAAGTGAATTTGCCTTTGTGGCTGCGGATGCATTTCTGCGCCGTGGGAAATCTTGGGATTTGATTCTCATTAAAACGATATGGAAATTTATAGGCTTTTTCATACTGAAAAAGTTAGTTTTGACGAGCGCTTCAACTTCTGAAATATCCACCATTTCCCTAAATGTGGAATCTTAGATAATCCCCGAATGGGTCAGAAAAATTTAGTTAACTTTAATCTTTCTAAAACCGAATCCTAACTTATTTCTCACAAAAAAGAGCATATAGTTCCTCTGCTCAACTTCGATGACTCCCAGATTTCTAGTTCTAGACAAGATTGTATCTCTCTTCTTTGGAAAAACTTTTCTTGCAGGTATTTCCCAAAAAAAATTACAATCTACAGAAATTAAAGTGCAATGTCAACAAGTATCTTCTGCTTCTCAATCTTTACCCCATTTGTTTTGAGAACTATAACTTCTAATGCCCTTCCCGTTGGGGATTTTAAAAAAATATATGAAATGAAATAATTTATACGTTTGCACAAATGGCTAATTGATATTGTAAATCAGAATAATATATAAACAGAACGAGAATAGACGAAACAGAAGTGTAATAGATAAGTTTCACATGCATTATAGATATACACTCCCGGTCTAAAATATGGAATCACAGAGTGTGACAACAGTTTGAATTTATTTATTATTATTTTTTAAATAGCTGTGACAATCTAAGGTTTACACACAACAAAATATTTTAAGATTTTTTTATTAAGCAATGAAAAATTTACAGCAAAAAAATTGAAATGATTGGTGTGGCCACACCATAATTTGCAATACCTCTTTCTGTTGTTTACTTGCTACAAAGTCCATGCACAGCTTAGACCTGTACTTCATTGTCTTGTTGTGATCTAAAATTTAATCAACAAAGTCGAAATCCAGAGGACATTTCATTATGTTCAATAATGGTTGTATAGCTTTCTTTTCTAAAAATTCCTTCAATTCAGATAATGTCACCCCACTCCAGAAAAACAGAAGCAACAATGTGGCAGCATTTTTGCTTCAGTTGATCGTCTCACATAAATTCTGCGCTTGGATCCAAAATTGGATTCCAGTCTTCAGTTGTTCAGTGTTGATGGCTCTTAGATTAAGCCAACCGTTTCTTTAGATTTTCCTGTTTTAATAACGGTTTTGGATACGCAACCGTGAAGTCCTGCTTGTTTAAGATGAAGTTTTACTGTTGATGTAGATAGAAACCGGGAGGTTTTGCTCCTATTGAACTCGGCTCGAATTTCAGGTGCAGTTTAGTCATCGATTTAAATCAGTTTATAAATCACTGTTATGGTCTTATCTTGTGCTTCTGTTGTTATGCGCGATCGTGGTTTGTCCTTTGAACTACCAGTCTCCTTGACTTGTCGAATGATAGTTTATATCCTTTTAAATAAAACATCTCGTTTTTTTGCCAGTACTTGTCTTGGAATAACTTTTTTTTACAAAGTTATAACAGCACTTCGTTTCTGCAATACAGTGGTGTTTTTTTTTTTTTTATTTCTTGCCATGTTTATCAAGAAACACACAATACTTACACCAAACGTTACTTTTCTGAATAACGGGTGTTCGATTTTATACGTTACAGCTCTTACACCTGAATTCATAATATTGCAAAACACTAGAATCATCTACGATCTTTTTATAGAATATTTTATAATCATCTGCAACTTTCAAGGATCCTTCTAATGTTCTACCACATTTAGAATAGAATCTTTAATTGTAGTATGACCTACACAGAATAAGTCATGTCACGGCATGGTGGTACCAGGGTTTCACAATACATATTTACATCATACCGACAATAGAGATACACATGCAAAGCGGTACACATACAAAGAGATCTATAGGAGAAATACATGTTACGTAATATACATTGAAGCTATTGCAGGCAAAAGCACAGTTCTAGATTTTCAGTTCAGTGAGGATTCCTTTTCTGTATTTTTTGTTGTTGACCACTTCTTGGAGGTCATCGTCGATCGCTTGCAGTGAGAGCATCATTTGCTTCGGCAGGAATCTGGCTGTTAGTACTTACTAGTTATGGTTTGCTATTGGATGTGCAGAAGACCAGTGAGAAGGGGGAGGAATGCGCCAAGAGCAGTGATTCCAGAAATTCGTCTCTGTGATTTTACCCGTGCCAGCATTGACTGTGAACAGCAACCTTCTTTCTCCGATCGAAGCTTACGCAGTTGAAGGGCATCTGGTAACTCTGTTGCTCTGAGAGTCTAGTTTGGTGTTAGCCAATTTTAACAGCCAGAATTCAGAAGCGAATATCCTTTTAAGGTTGGATTCGGTAGTCGAGGCCCATATCTCTGAACCATATAGTACTGTCGGGTATAGGTTTGACACGATGTGTTTTTTTTTTTTTTTTTTTTATATGCAAACCCTAAACACGAGAGGTATTAGAACCTATAGTACTTAGTACCGTGCTTGGGTTGGAGGTTGAGAAGACGAAAGAAGATATTTGTTGACATTGGACTTCAACTTCTGTAGACTGTAATTTTCAGGAAATACGTATGAAGGAAGGTTGTTCCAGAAAACGGCAGTTGAATGAATAAACGAGGAAGATGAAAAGTTGGTTCTGTGAGTTTGAAGTTGGACGGTAAATGGATGTTGGCGGCACGTGTTCGTACTGTTTTGAAAGAGAACAGAAATTACAGAAGCCAATTCAAAAGAACAGTGCCCATGGAAGTATCTGTAGAAGAGGCATGCAGCAGAAGCAGCACGTCTATGAGACATGGAGAGATTCTATTAGAGATGAGTCATCAATTACCCCCAATTGCTCTCTTCTCAATGGAATCTAGAAGCCTGAGAGAGGTTTTAGGGGCACCACCCCAGATGTTGGAGAAATATTCCATGGCAGCGCGGATTTACGATTTATACTTATACAGAGTGAGCAACTCTTTGGAAGAAAAGTAACGCCGAGAGCGAAAGAGAAAACAGTTTTTTAGATGCGGAGGAAGCAATATTTGCAATGTTCTTGTGCCAAGAGAGATTAGAAGTCAGGGTAATCCCCAAAAGAGATATTTCATTTTGCCTAGAAATCGGAGTGTCACCAATGATAAGCATAGGAGCAGAAGAATCCTTTTTGCGAGATATAAGACAAGACTGAGATTTAGAAGAATTGAAATCAACTAAGTTGTCTTTGCCCCACTAGAAAATTACCTGAATATCGGCATTTAAGGAATTGGTAGCAGATTTTCGAGAAGTTGAAGCTGATTGAGCAGGGCAAGGTTTCTCAAAATGGAAAGTGGAAGGCAATGTGTTATCATCTGCAAAACTATGGATAGGATTACCAGTCAGTGGAAGAAGGTCATTAATATACAAGAGGAAAAGAGTTGGAAAGAACTGAACCTTGGGGGACACCGGCATTAGTTGAGAAGTTAGAAGACAGAGAGCTATCTACGATCACCCTCAGTGAGCGATCAGAGAGAAAACTGGATAACCAATTACTAAAAACAGTTGGCAAACCATAAGATGGAAGCTTGTTTAGAAGACCTTTGAGATGTCAAGAGCAACAACTTGTGCTTCACCGAACCTTTCCATTGAATTAGTCCATAAATGAGTAACATAAGCTAGAATATCACCAGTCGATCGACACTGACGGAATCCATACTGGCGATCGTAGATCAGGTGGCAGGTTTCTAGGTAGTTTAAGAGTTGGCGGTTAATTAATTTCCCCATTACATTAGAAAGAGTAGAAGTACTTGTAATTGGACGATAATTGGATGGGAGGGATTTGTCACCCTTTTTAGGAACTGGCTGGATATGAGCAAATTTGCAATCAGAAGGAAAAACACTTTTTGGAATAAGAAAGTGAAAAAAGAAGGCAAAGAATAGGAGTAAGTTCGAAGCACAGGTTTTGAGAACAAGTGGAGAAATACCATCGGGACCTGGAGTTTTCTTAGCATAAAGATTCGTCAAAATCCTTTTGACGGAAGACCACAGGAGGCATTGAATGGAGCGTGTTGAGAATGATGGTAGGTGTTTTACCAAGATCATTAATACATGAGTTGGAAGAAAAATAGGACGCTAGAAGTTCAGCTTTATCCATGACTGAAGTGACAACAGAACCATCTGGTTTGGAGAGAGGTGGGAGCAGAGATGGGCATAAGTTGCGACTAATAGCTTTGGCAAGAGACCAGACTTCTCGGCTACCATTAGGCAAGAAGCAAGTTTTCTACACTTAGCCTATTTAAACTCTAGTTTGGGCTGATTAATAACTGCTTTACAATTGTTGCGAGCTTTGGTGTAGGCAGAAAATGAAACTGAAGAATTAGAAACAAGCCAATTACGATATGCAACAGTCTTCTCTTGAACAGCCTTAGCACATTTATTGGAAAACCAAGGTTTAGATAAAGGACGAGATTTTAAAGTGGAGCGTGGAATAAAGGATTCCATTCCTGCAAGAATAATTTCACTGACACGATCTGAGCAAACGTTGACATCAGAAGTTTTGAAACAGTAATCCGACCAAGGAAAAGAAGAAAATAAATCTCGCAGATCATCCCATTTTTGCATTCTTGTAATGCCAAGTAACATGAGGATGGGAATAGCCATGAGATAAAGGCTCCATTGGAGAAGAGACAATCACCAAGTTGTGATCGGAAGTACCTAAAGGACCTCTCACTTCGACCGTGTACTTAGAAGGGTTGTTTGTAAGAAAAATCAAGCGGGTAGGCTGTATGATTAGGATTGTCCGGTATTCTTGTAGATAAATGAACAATCTCTGCCAAGTCATTAGTAATCGCAAAAGCCTCAGAATCTCGACCAGCTGGGTTGGTGTGACTAGAAAACGGAAGCCATCTGGAGTTGTGAGCATTAAAATCACCAAGGAAAATTACCTGACTGTTAGGAAAGTTGGACTGGAGGAAGTCAAAGAGCTCCAAGTGATTAGTGGAGTTGGGAGAACGATAGTGACAACAGATGAATTTGACTCAATGAGCTATAGATATTTTAAGCCAGAGAATATCAAAGACAGGACATTCGAAATTGCCAAGTCTCTGACAGGGAATATCAAAACGGACATATGCACAAGTACCACCTTTGAGGCGAAAGGAATCATACAGAGAATAATTTGGGCATCGGAGATGAGCAGTAGTT
Source organism: Mastigoproctus giganteus (assembly GCF_048544385.1). Classification (NCBI taxonomy): domain Eukaryota; kingdom Metazoa; phylum Arthropoda; class Arachnida; order Uropygi; family Thelyphonidae; genus Mastigoproctus; species Mastigoproctus giganteus. Next base: position 69,232,436 of record NC_143576.1, read on the forward strand.
GAATCAACCGATAACTGAGATTCTGTCATATAAAGTACATGGGGTTTGGCAGACTGCAAGTGGAAATCGACATCGTTGAGGTTAAAATTGAGACCACGTATATTTGTGAAATGCATTAGGAAGTGCTTGGGAGGTTTAGAACCTATTTAGACAATAGGTCCGGTCCGGTGTACTAACTAGCGGCCGGCCTGCTAACAGCGTTTTAGAGCTGTACCCACGAAATGTAAGGAATATTGGATCTCGCCACGATGTTCATCATTATTTGAAAAGTTATCAATCATACTGCATGATGGAAGAGATAGGGAAGGCTTGACCGGAACTTTGCTCTAGAGACTAAACATGGGTTCCATCACTTCAAGCCTCCAATAAGCAAAGTGGTGGTGTTGCACCGGTTCATGAGTCATCTACCACCTAGTACTGCCTGGTAACATAGAGGGGCGGCATTCCTCCATGTGGTGTGGGCGTCACACCTTCACCCCTATTTACGTTGGTTCACCACTGGGTGGTCACCCACCATGTACTTGCGAATGGAGGTTATACCCAGGATTACTAACAGTCCCACCATCGTGAAGGTGCAAGCAGAGGTTTAGGCTGTCACAGACCGTCCGGACTTCACCGAAATTGGGTCCACTTGACTTGAGTGTCACCCGCATATCAGTTTCATCAGCGTTTTAGACTCCTAGGTAGCAAGTACAGCTTGTCTGGCATATCTGAGAGAATGTCTGTGACAACCTCATGGACCACCTCAATGTACCTTTTACCAGGTGTGGGTCGTTGGCTTGGAGCAGCTGTTGCTTGGCGACCCAGTGTAGTGAAGTCTGCCTCGAATATATGAGGTTAATGTGGTCGGTGAAGGATAGCTTGGGAGAAAGCCCCCCCCCCCCCCTCCTAGATCTTTGTGCGGTTGAACACTTGGAACTGAGGAGCCATGAATCGCAAGCTGCAGCATTGTTGGGCTGCCATTTTTTCACTTTAGTGAAAAAATGATATGCGCCGATTTCTGAGGGTTAATTTGTAGGTTGAATGCATTGAGGTAGTCAGCTATGTCTTGTAGTTTCCCTTTGATTTGCTGCGTGGCTTCGGCTGCCGAGTTTGATGGCGATATCCTAGTAAGCAGCTTGACATCGTTAGTATATGTGACTCAATTGCCCTTGTTGTCCACAAACGGCACCATGATTGCCGTGAAGAGGACGCCGGACAGAACCGCCTCCCCGTGGGGCACACCAGCAGTTATATAACGGATGAAGGTCTTCGTTCCGATTTTTAGCACAAGGGTCCTCTTGGAGAAGGCGCCTCCGTAGCCAGGTGGGAAGCAGCAGTAGTGCGTAACACACGCTTCTTGATTAGACCGGGGTTCGAGCCCGTCACTACCAAATACGGAGGATGCGGAAAGGTCAGGGAATGACCACCGCATATCTCGGAGCAATATGGCCTTAGTTGCTAATGCTCCTAAAAATCAAATAACAAACAAACAAACCTCTTGGAGAGGAGTGATTTTAGGAACCAGACAACATCTCTGCGGAAATTTGAAGAAGCTTCCTAAGAGATGTAGGAGTTTGGGTATATAGATGGCATAAAATGCAGAATAATGTCAAGATAACTGATAACTCCTGTCTTTGTTCTAATGCTTCTAAGCTGTGCAGTGTGGTTGTTGCAAGATTGGTTATCTTACTGAGATCCCATATACACATTTCTGAAGTATTTAGATTTTTTTGATTTTTATGCATAACAGACATATTTTAATAAAATGAAACGTAATCCAAACATTTAGACGGGAGTAAAGTTGATTAAATCCAATTTTAAGCCGTTTTATTATTTTTTTCCGGCCATTCCACGGTTCTTTTGGTGGGAAAATTAAACGAATTGATATAAATGAGAGATATGATTGGGAAAAAAAAAAGAACATCACTGGGAAGAGAATTTCCTGATTAAATAAACTTACCGGTGAATTAAATTGGAACCTTATATTTGATCTTTACCGAACTCCACGGCATTCTGCCACCCACTTGGCTCATAAATATCACACACATGGCAAGCTCAGACTTCTATCAAGGAAATTGTACACTGAAAATATTGTCGAAATATATTTTATAATATAATTCATTCTATCGAAAGATGTTTCTAATATTCCAACTAAAATAAAATTCAAGAATTATTCACTAATTATTCACTTTTTTCGATCAACAATAATTACATAATTACTCACATCTTATAATTTTATTTTATTCTACTCTTGAAATGACTTTATCGAAAGACATTTGAGAATTTGTGCTGGGAAATATTAGGAATTAATACTATGGTTAGTATTCATTAAAAAATCCATATGCGAGCTGTTTAAAACCTTATACAGCAATAGAGACCTGGTTAGGTACACGTGTTTAACATGGCTGTAATTTAATCACTAGCGCGTCCAGTTTTCCTTCTGGTTGAAGGATTGGTGTTTAGCAGTCCTTGTGATGAAATCCCAACTCTTTCAAAATAAAATGAGCATCATTTAAGTTTTATTGCTGTATGCACGCTTAAAATAATATTCTGCGCGCGTTCTCTAGAATTTTTGCTGATTAGACTGGCACCGATTTCTCGAGAAAAGATCCAAAATGTAGTGTTTCAAAAGAATAAAGTAGTAGCAAATATCGTTTCGCATGGATTCAGTTTAAAATTAAATTAAATATCGCGATCCCGCGAAATGGAGTAATCTTTCAAATAAAGATGAATGTAGCCTCCATCAGTGAATAATATTTCTCAAGTAATGGCAAATTCTCCTTCCTTCTAATGCGTGCGATAATATGAGGAAACGTTTTTTTGTCTGAGCGTGACAGACAGATTCTATTTCCGCATTGGTTATAGTGACGTTGATAGCATTTTAACTTTTAAACCGCTGCATTCAGATGTTCTTGTTTCTCTTTAGTAATCTCTATTTGCACTTGTCGGCTGCGTGTGTAACCGAAGGATTACCACATTTGCTGTCTGCGTCCATTCACTTCTGCCATCAAGATCTTTTCTTGGCTAACTGCTGCTATGCATTTATTTATTTTTTCTCTCGATGGATTTGAATTCAGAATTGTGTTTTAAAAGTTTTCCCATAAATTCTTCAACTTTTACAAAATGGTCTCAAGAGAATAGAGTATCTGTGGAACTTTTATACATTTATCTAATGCTTCTAATGGCGAGTCTTTTGCATGGCATCTTTGGTTTTATTCAATCTGTATGCGGTTCGAGAATTTATTTCTAACAGTCAAATTACTGCATTCCCCTTGCATTGTTTGTGAACAAGTTAATTAAAATGCAAGATGGCGGATGTCATTTATTGTTTCAATTTGACTAAGTTAGTAACTCTCAGACAAGGTTTTTCTTCTATAAAACCGCAAATCGGCCACGGTACACTTCGCTTCCTTAGTTGCTTTGACGCTTAATACACACCTAACTTCTATTTCTTGTTTCCGCTCAATAGCGTGTTGTTTCTTATCTCAGTGTACGGTGGAATGGAGTCCACGCCTTAGAAAATTTAAGAATCTGCTTTCTGGAACACTTTGGAAAAGATGCGTCACATAACTTTTCTGAAATAGAAAAGGAAATTACTCGATCTGCTTCTGTTACATTGGAAGACTATTTCCAGTAAAGAAAGAAGTTGAAGTAATTGAAGAATCATTTGAACGACCACCACTGAATTTGACACGTTAAGCATACATTCCCGAATAACAAAGAATATATAAACTTTTGCACTTATCGACCATATTTCTTCAAGACAGCCGATAACGATTTGGATGGTGAATTCCAGGGAACAGACAAATGGTAAGGAAGTGCTACTCTATACGAAAATTATCCTTGTTGGCAACAGTTATCGGAATGCTACAATACTGGATATTTAATCATGGATTAAGTCAATTACCCATTATGAGAAAATGGACAATACGCTCTTTGGTCTTTGTGGTCTTTGGCAATGTGGTCTTTGTTGAGTTCACATGCAAAGTTTCATTTTTTTCGTTATTATAATATAATAATGAAAGTAGATTCATTATTATTTAACCAGCTGCGAGCATAATTATTTGTCAACTTTCGGTGACTGGTTTGTACGCAAATTCTTTATATACTTATTATTATTATTATAGTTATTATAATTATTAATTCTATAATAATAAAGTTGCTCATTATGCATAGTCTCAATCTTTTGCGCCGAAGGGACCCATTTACAGACACATTTTACTCGGATTCCCAATATCTTTAGAATGGTAATATTCCCGTAAGCATGTGGGTCTGTAAGTGGGTGTATAATTTTGGAAACCCGCGAGTTAAAAATGATCTACGACCTGTCATTTTTGCGGAACACAGGTTGGAAAACCATTGCATTACAGAATATCTTAAGGTTTTTTCTGACACATTGGCAGGTCGTAGATCATTTGGAAACTCTAATCGATTGATCTGCTAAGCCAAGATTTATTCACGTGTATCAGTTCATTGTGGGGTTTTATCGCTTCAAAGCTAGTGACAACTTAAAGAGTAAAAAAAAAAACTGCAGTTTTTGCGAAGGTAAAAACTAAAAAATTTGAATTTGTAGAAAATGTTTTGTTTATTCTGCTCGAATATCTTCATGAAAATGAAGGTACTCAAAGATACTTTGGATTACTGTTAAGACTAACGATTGATCCATTTTGTGTCAGTTGTTATTTTAGATAAGGGAGGCTCACCCCTGACCTACCCAATAAAAAAAATAAAATACGGTGAAAACGTTGTGATAAATTTTTCTTTAAGTAAGACTAAATGCAACTGGGCATAATATTTTTAAGAGTTATAATTATCTGTATAATATAGGTGTAAAAACACCATAGCCAACTCTTAAAGGAAAAAAAAAAACTACGATAGTGGTATAAAAGGCATATACAGTTGAAATGATGCCGTTTATACTAATATCGTAGTTTTCTATGGTATTTTCACAACTATATTATATAAATAAAGATATGACGTTTTGCGACATTTAGCCGCAGCAAGGTCAGTTCTTCGACTATTCCCAGTGATCCAAGTATCAATATTGAAGTTTCAGGTCGTCTTACACTACTTCGTCTTACGAGCACAGTGGTATAACTTTTCTTGTGTCGTGTCCAGGAGCTGTAGTGTGAAGAGATTTTTTTCTTTTCTCATTTCTCCGAAATGTACGCGAAAGGGTATTTTTTATTTCTCGTATACGCCAGGTAATGCGATTTTTCTCGCATTTCTGAACCACATTTCCTTTTTTTAGATGTTCACAAACATAAATAGCGTTAACAGGAATGAATATATGCAATTCCTATTTACGTTATTAATAATAATGAAATAATAGCTTTGGCGCTAATTCAAAAACAATAGCAACATTAATTCGATATCTAAATAGTTTACCTTTTATAATGACTTTCTATTCCCAGTTCATAATTTCCTAGATTTCTTCGGTATATTTTCAAACGGAAGTTGTAATTGTTAGTTAGAAAGGGTAAACTCTCTGCGCGAAGCGGAATCTTCAAAATGAATATGAATATCATTTGCGTGCAAATAAACGGCAAGATTCATGAGCAGGGTACAATATTTCTTTATATAAATAAACTTAATTATTTCTTAATAAATGCGGAAGTGGTTTCTGAAAATCAGCCGAAATGACTACAGCTTATTCTCAAGGGATTTATTTAAGCTAGAAGGCATCTCTCTCTCTCTCTCTCTCTCTCTCTCTCTCTCTCTCTCTCTCTCTGTCTGGTATTTTACACGATGGTAAATTATGAAATAATCAATTCATACAATAATTATTTCGACCATAAGCACACTTCATGGTTATTTGGTAAGATAGCGGATTTCGCATCGAGAAATGGAATGCTAATTAACGAACACAAATTTACGAGGTAGATTCCATCCTACGACTTATCCTTCTCTCCCAGAGATGACATTCGATTTGAAATGTGGGTGTCTACGATTTGCATTAATCCTGTAATACAGTCTTTAACAACATGCATATAACCGGTGTTCAACTTTCTTTACGCTTTGGGTTGCAGTCTTCTAGTAGCTTTTTGCATAGTTCTGTTGTTGCTTGTATCCGTACGATTAGTGATATATTTCAATCGCTAATTCAGTTCATTAAGAAAGTCGGACATTTTATCCTCTCTTAAAGTATTTCGATTTTCGGTTGAAGATTACAATTTATGTCATTTATGCTGTTTTTGATCATGCGCAATTATTTATCCATTGGAAGGATAATTCGCCATCTTCGTAATTCGTTGCCTTTTACGCTTGTTCGCGTAAAATAAGAGATCATAAATTCAAATCAGAGGAAGAGGTTTAGGATGGATTGTAGAAATTTTTTTTTTTCCTTTCCGCTACTGCAGTAAGAGCCTACGCTTCTCTGCATCATTCCCTTTTGGGGTTGCACAGTTGGATAATGACCGTCCTCCCCAAGACTGTGTGGAAAAGATAGTTAGAATCGGGTCAATGACGCAAGGAATTTTTTTTTTTTTCTCTCCACAACGTGGATGAGTTAGTCGGTTTAATGCGAGAGTAGCATGGTTTTTCTCCCGGAAACTCCGGTTTTTGTCCAGAAAACGGCAAATCGGCCACAGAATGCGGGCAGTTAACAGATATATACAGCTGGATATGGCCTAAGTTGTTGATGTGCCTAAAACACAACAATTAACCAACACTGCACCATATGCTTTAATGCTTGCTATATTCGCACTTGTTGAGCATTCTGTCTCATGGCGCTAACGTGTTACAATACGAATGTCAGGAAAGAAATGTATTAATATAATGAACATTCAAAGGAACGGAGTGTGTGCACTTCTGATCACTGGTGAACCATCAGTTGTTCGTTTTCTCTTCAAAGAATAGTTTGACTCAAATTGACGATAGCCATCCACACTATCGCACGTGGCTTTGTCCATTAACTAACATCCTTTGATGTTCTATTTAAATAAAAAAAAAAAAGACAATTCAGACAGAGCGCGCCGCGAACCGAACTAACAGCAAACAGACGAAAGTCGAACAGTCAATTACTCTGCCATAAGAATACATGATCTGTGAATTTAAACAGAAATATTTTTATTATTATTATACTCCGGGACCACCACATGTCGTCAGCAGAGTTTGCAGAGAGAGAGCATTACCGTATTTATCGATCGTGTGGGCTGGACCCACGGTCAACTCAAACGCTTGTACAACTGCAGTTCCATGATAATCACTCGACTGCGTCAGGCATTTAACATTATTATCATCACGGCGCACCTCACCAAAAGTCAATCTGAAGTTTTTGTGCTCCACGATTTAATGCTTATTTCAGCTGTTTTTCAAGTTCCACTTATATTATTATTTTTATTTATTATTATTACCTATTGCTCTGCTCAAGGGCAATCCCCTGTTGATTCAGTAAGCTGGGGGGGGGGGTGATAATTACATTCAAAGGTTAAGGCAGGGCATGTGTCCTGGGTTACATGGAAGACAATGTATGCTTATCGTGAAAAAGGTACAGTTTTTTTTTTTTTTTTTTTTTTTTTACACACTTAAATTGTGGAATACCGAAGTATCCAAAATTGAGAAAGATATTATTTTATCTAAGGTACATGTCCCGACATCCTTAACGAGCGATTAATCCATTGACGAAGCTGTACGTGCATCAGGAAAATTTTTACTTACTATTTCCCATATTCATATCACTGCTAAATTAGTACGAACTGCTGCAGCTCGTTGCAATGTCTGCCTTTGTCCATTAGCAAGAGTGATCGAATGCTTGCAACCCAGTCAGCGCAGCATTAAGCTGAAAACTGTACCTCTTGCTATCAGCTCCCCACACAGCCTGCTCGCCGCACCATTCAACTGCGCTAGAAGATCGCAACAGCTAGCATGGAGCACAATCACAGAAAGACGCATATGTAGATCCCTCTGCAAACCCCTCTCCACACGTCTACCTCCACCGCATTCCTTCTCCACCAGATGCAGAAACGGAAAACCTCTCAACTCCACACAGAAATGTGCCCCGTGTTGTTACGTGGCTGGCTGGCGACGTTATCTTCTTAACTACCCTCTGTACGATCTGTGACAACGCTGTCTTTCTCGCTGTTTAGCCTTATCCCCACCCAGCTGGAAGAAACTCCTTGGAGAGTTACATAAATCGTTTTCTCACTAAAGTGCAGCCCAACAACTCTGATTCCTGCGCTCAATGGCGCCTCAGTTCCAAGTGCTCAAATATCTGGGAGTCGTATTCGACGTCGTTCATCGAGCACGTTAACCTCATACATTCGAAGCTACGTTTCATACCAGCTAAAAGGATGGAACGTATCAAATCCATATCCGGTTATCCTATACGCCTTAGACATAATGGCCTCTTTTGCTGAATTCAACCTTATAAGGATTTTTGCTGCACAATTCTGATTGTTAAAACGGGCCAGCGCCAAGCTTCCTCCAGCTATCAGAGCAAAATAACCGATCCGAATTTCCGGGATCAGTGGAACCGGCGATAAAGGTGAATTCCTCACCCTTATCTCCTGTCTTCAGCACTGCTATTAGCAAACCATAACCGGCTAGAACTCATCGATATATTCCTGACTAAAGAAATACTGTCCTCGCTTCGTTAGATCGACGGTAACCTTCAAGAAGTGGTAAACAACAAGAAATGCAGAGGAAATGTTTGCTACACTAAAAATTTAGAACGTCAAATCACAGCCACGTACCTGCTTGGTAGTGATACCCATGACCCTGGCCGACCACGCTTGGGACACCACCAGGACCAGAGCACTTGTCCGGCTCTGTCCCTTGATTTCGGATCTGGTCTGTTACATCACAGAGCTCTAGCTGTGGACTGTTGTAATAAGAATATACACTATTACACTTATTCTATAAGAATATATCAAACGTTGGTGAATCTTAAGCAGTTGCACTAGACTTTTCAAAGGATTTTAATCGTTTGGGTATCCAGCTCTTTGACCACTCGCTGCGGGTGATTGTAGATGGATCTCTGTCTTCTAACTTCTCAATTAATACTGGCGTTACCCAAATTTAATTTTTGCCTTCCATTTTTTCCTCTTGTATATTAATGGGCTTCTTCCATAGGCCGGAAATCCTATCCATAGTTTTGCTAATGATCACACCTTGCATTCGACCTTCCATTTTGAGAAATCTTGCCCTGCACAAACAAACAACTTCTCAAATATCACTACTGATTTCCTAAATGCTGATCTCCAGGTATTACTCTATTAGGGCGAAGATAACATAGTTAAGTTCAATCCTTCTAAAACTGAATCCTCTCTGATATCTCCAAAAAAAAAAAAACAAAACAATAATAATAAGTTGTTTCTGCTTCTATGCTTATCTTCTATGACTCAGATTTCTAGAGAAATCACATTTCTCTTTTAGGGATTACCATAATTTCTAATCTCTTTTGGCAGAAGCACATCACCAATATTGCTTCCTCTGCATCTAAAATACTGGGTTTTCTCTTTCGCTGCTTTACTTTTCTTCCAAACAGCTGCTTACTCTGTACAAATCGCCACTCCGCGTACATGGAATATTGTTCCCACATCTGGCGCTGTGCCCCCAAAACATCTCTGTTTTCTAAATACCATTCGAAGGAGGGCAGTTAGATTAATTAATGACAGTCTGTAATTTACATTATTATTTCAATGTAACTATAAAAAATATTCATTTATTGCAAATACAACAAGCCCATCGCAGCACTAAGCCAGGGACATAAATTCAGTACAAGGAGTAACATTCAGTATATAAAAACAAATACATAGCATATTCTATGGCCCCGGGTGCCAAGCGTTCCGTGGCCAAGCGATTTGTAGTGCATTTCTAAAAGCGATTTCTGCAAAGAGTATTTGAGCAAACAGATTCTATTTTTGTTTCAAAAACCGTTTTCTTGATTTCTTTGTATATCCAAGTAGCACTTTCACTCTACAAGAAGTAGGGAAAGGCCCAGAAAGGGAATCCACCTTTCTGTTTTTTTTTCTATAAATACTAATTACTAACCCAACCGCTTGGTCACCTCGTGGCACTGCTCCTGCCTCCCCGTGGCGGGGCCGGTAACCTGGGTGGAAAAGATAATCCCCCAGGGCCAAAAGGAGCCATCATGGATTCTACAAATTTTCCACCCTTAGAGCCTTCAAGCTCAAGACCAGAATATGGTAACGAAGACAAGGAAAATAGCCAACCCAAAAGGCTTCGAACAGAAACACACTGTTCAGATATTCCCAATTTTTTGGTGATGCACTCTCTGTCTACCCAGCCTGTGGGTAAGTTATCTCCGTTCGTGATTCAAAGACATCTAGAATCTATTGCAGGATCACCAAAAATGGTAAAGCGACTCCAATCCGGAGATCTCCTGATTGAAACAGCCACCACAAAACATTCGGAGTGGCTATTAAAGACAACGACATTTGGTGGGTTGCCAGTATCTGTTACTCCCCACAATACCTTAAATTCATCAAAGGGTGTCATCACAGAATGGGACTTAATTACTGTGTCTGAGGAAGAATTAGTACAAGAACTTAGCAACCAAAAGGTAATCAGCGCTAAAAGAATAATGACAAAAAAAGATGGAAATCTCATTCCAACTCGTTCCATCATTTTAACTTTTAGTACTCCTGATTTGCCAGCCTCAGTAAAAGCTGGATATTTAAACTGCCGAATTCGTCCATACATCCCAAATCCTCTTCGCTGTTTTAAATGCCAGAAATATGGCCATTCACAGCAGGCATGCAGAGGTGACGCCATCTGCCCTATTTGTGGAGCAAAGGATCATACGCAGGCAGATTGTCCAGCCGCAATTCCCATCTGCCCCAACTGCAAAGGCAATCACCCCGCATTTTCTAAAACATGTGAAATGTGGAAAACAGGTAGGAATATCCAAAAATATAAAGTAGAACACAAAGTCACATATCCTGAGGCACGCAGACAAATAATGCTGACCATGCCAAGTCCATCTTATGCCTCTCGAACCCGAAGTTTTCATACAACTGCAATTCAAACAGATGTGTCGATACCGCCCAACGTCTCGCTAGCTAATTGGGTTAAAGCAACCATATCAACCACAGGAAAAGAAAATTCTAAAACGAAAACCAGCAATGCCACCAACACCCCAATTAGTATCCCAAATGATACTGAGACAGTCTCAAATGACACAGAAAAATTCCCAATTGAGACTCGGACAGTTCTGCATAACAAAGAAAAACTTAAAACTGCTAAAGATAAGAATAAACCTGAATCATCAGCCAGTAGTATGGAAGTAGATGTAAACCCAGATCATGAAGAACCCATACTAGAACTTCATGCAAATGACACGATGGATACTGGACGCCCTACTTTCCCGAAAAAAGACCGAAAAAAATCCTCTTCAAACAAAAAACAGTCAGATGATTCATCCTCAACTAAACCAAAATGAACCACAACATCTTACAATGGAATTGCAGAGGCTTTCGTTCCAACACAGACGATATTCAATACCTAATTAACCAATATTCTCCGGTTGCCTTTTGTTTACAGGAAACGTACCTAACCACACAAATTTCTCCTTCGATAAAGAACTATTGGATTTATCGAAGAGATCGAAATACTGCTAACGCTGCCCATGGTGGTGTGGCAATACTAGTAAATTCAAAGATCCCATCTAAACATATCCCACTCCAAACTGAAATAGAAGCTGTTGCTGTTCGTATAACTCTCCATGGTACAGTAACACTAGTCTCAGTCTATCTACCACCAAACTGTACTTGCTCTTTAAAAGATCTCGAAGACCTCTTTATACAGATACCTCCACCTTTCTGTATATTAGGGGACTTTAACGGGCACCACCCATTATGGGGCTCTACTAAATTGGATAGACGAGGTAGACTAATTGAAAGTTTTTTGGAGGCACTAAATCTCACTGTACTCAATACAGGTGCACCGACACACGTACAGCTCCCAGCAGGACACACCTCAGCAATAGATCTCTCAATTTGTTCACCAGTACTAGCCCCAACCATAGAGTGGTATGTAATAAACGATCCCATGGGCAGTGACCATTTTCCAATAGTATGCAACTTTCTGAAAGCAAAGACTCCTTCATTTCAACCCAGCAGAAAGTGGAAATTTGTCCGAGCAGACTGGGCAAAATTTCAGTCATCAATTGACCTTGATGAGGAAAAAATCCGCCTCCAGCATATTGATGATGTGACAGAATACATCACGTCGCATCTTCTAAATGTGGCTAAAGACACGATACCACTATCAAATCCGCCGGGCCGAAAGCACTATAATTACTGGTGGAATGACAAATGCACCACAGCAAAGAGAGCAAAAAATAAAGCCTGGAATTTGTTTCGGCAGTGCCCAAGCACAGTCAATCTCATTAATTATAAGAAATTAAGGGCAAAAGCACGCTTTATACAAAAGCAAGCAAAGAAAGAATCCTGGACCCGGTTTGCATCCACTTTTCACAGAAATACTGATCCCAAAATAATTTGGAAAAGAATTAGACAGCTGTCTGGTAAGTTTCCTACCATACCTTCTCCAATCCTCTCCTGGAATGGGCAAGATATATCTAATCCTGTAGATATAGCCAATGCTTTGGGCAATATTTTTGCAGAAATCTCAGCAACATCAGCATATACTAGCTCATTCCAAAGAATTAAAAACACTAAAGAAAAGCATGGTATTAATTTTGAAACTTCAAACCTTCTCCCATATAATAAACCTCTGCAATATTCTGAACTATTACATGTCATTAGAACAGCCCGCAATGGTGCTGCTGGACCAGATGGGATTTATTATGTCATGTTACAACATCTTAATGACAAAGCTTTGCGCCTCCTCCTAGTCTTTTACAATCGTATATTTTTAGAAAATGTTTTTCCAGTTTCTTGGCATCACTCTACAGTTTTGGCATTCCTAAAACCTGGAAAAGATCCATCCAACCCATATAGCTATAGACCCATATCTCTCTCAAGCTGCCTCAGTAAAATCCTTGAGAAAATTATCCACAGAAGACTCATCTGGATCATCGAGTCGGAAGAGCTAATGAGCGGTAGTCAATATGGCTTTCGTCAAAACAGGTCATGCTTAGACCTTATGGTCAAGGCTGAATTTGCCATCCGTAATGCTTTTGTCAAACATGAACATCTAGTAATGGTTTCAATAGACATAGAGAAGGCATTTGATACCACCTGGAGGCATGGTATACTTAGTGATCTGTACTTTCTCGGACTACGTGGCAACCTTCCTGTGTTTATTAAGAACTTTCTACATACTAGATCATTTCAAGTTCGATACCAACATGCCCTCTCTTCAACTTTCATTCAAGAAGAAGGTGTTCCACAGGGATCAGTATTGAGTGCCACTCTTTTTGCTATTAGAATTGATTCCATCACCAAACAGCTTCCAAACACAATTGAGACATATCTATATGCAGATGACCTTTCCATCTCCTGCCATTCCCAAAACATGAGATCTATTGAAAGACAGCTTCAAATTTCACTAAATAAAATACAACAATGGGCCAGCCTCAACGGCTACCGACTCTCTCAGCAGAAAACAACTGCAATTCATTTTTGCAGACAACGAAAACTTCATCCGGATCCTGAACTTCAAATTTCCAATGTCTCCATCCCAATCGCTACTAACATCAGATTTCTAGGATTAATCCTTGACCACAAATTAAATTTTCTAGATCATATTAAAAATGTACGGACTTCCTGTCTGAAAAAGATAAACATACTCAGAGCGTTATCTGCCCGAACGTGGGGTGCAGATCGTACCTCCCTGCTTCGGTTGTACAAGGCATTAATCAGATCCCGTCTCGATTATGGTGCTCCAATCTATGATTCTGCCAGAAAGAGTGCATTACGCTGGCTTGATCCTATTCAACACAGTGCTTTGAGAATTGCAATTGGTGCGTTCAGAACGTCGCCAGCACATAGTCTCTACATAGAAGCTCACGAGCCCCCACTAACTTTACGCAGGAAAACACTGTTGTTGAAATATGCTGTCAAGATACAAAGTTGTGCCTCTCATCCCGTTCAGTCATACCTTTTAAACCCACCATTAGAAAACCTATACAGAAACAAACCCAGCATAGTTAAACCAGTTGGTCTTCGCCTTCTTGAAGTGGTGCAGGTTTGGAATATTTCCATCCGGAAAGTACAGCAGATACCAACCTTTGCTCAACCACCATGGGCTCCTCCTCCTCTTCCAACATGTGACACTTACCTCTGCCAATGGAGAAAGAATACTTTGCAAGCAACAAACTTCAAACAAATTCATGATTATCACATTCAAAGATATATTGATTTCTACCAAATTTATACAGATGGCTCTAAATCTAATTCAAATGTTGGAGCAGCTGCAGTGTTTCCAAATGCAGTTGTATCAGTATCCCTTCCATCAGATTTTAGTATATTTTCTGCTGAATTGTATGCAATAAAACTTGCTTTAGAAAATCTCTGTTCCGACTGTTCTTTAAAATCTGTTATTTATACTGATTCCCTCAGCTCAATCATGTCACTAAGTAATTGCGAAGATAAAGTTCACCCTGTTCTAGATGAAATCAGAAGCTTGTTACTACAAATCAAAAAACGTCAACAACGGGTTGCTTTTTGTTGGATACCCGCCCATTCCGGTATTTTAGGCAATGAACTGGCTGATAAAGCTGCAAAAAATCCAACTACCTTTGATTTAACCAATATCCCTGTTCCAGCATCAGACTGTGTACTAACCGTTCATGCTGCTTGCCTATCACAATGGACAGCACTCTGGCACTCTCAGACTAATAATAAACTCTTTCAGTTTAAACAAGATCCGAAAATTTGGCGTTCCAGTGTTCGTACATCGAGACGAGAAGAAGTAGTCCTTTCAAGGGCAAGAATAGGTCATACTCATCTGACACATCTTTATTTACTCACAGGAGGTGATCCACCACAGTGTACACATTGCTCTAACATCTTGACTGTTAGACATATTCTAATTGACTGCCCCTACTATAAACAACACAGAGCTACATCCTTGATCTCACTGATAAATAATAGTAAACCAATAACTCTTGAAAATCTCATTGGTGATAAAGCAAATATTTCTGAATTTTTTGACTTCCTCAAGCAAACTGGACTTTTTAATAATTTCTGATTTAAAATTTTCTTTTGATTTTATGGAAATTCCTCATCTCCTAAAATAATAAGTGAATAGGCACATTATAGCCATAGATGCTTATGTGCCATTAAGCCTCCATAACAACAACAAATAGCATATTCTATATATGCATTAACAACGAACACAAATTATAATGATCAAAAATATATATTGCAGAACATCACATTTGGCTCTCTGATGCAGTTACTGGGTTGCAGGCAGGTAGCTGTTTTTATTTCTCTTTGGATTGGAAATGAGACTCCTGTAGGCTTCATAGTGGAGCAACCTCTAACAATCAACGTTGTGATAATTTGAGGTGAACGGATGCATTGGGGAACATCCTGTCCATTTGTTTTAGTTTGGAGAGTTTGCATTTGAATTGCTGTTAGTTTCTTGAATTTTCTCTGTTGTTGGGAACTATTATGTTGTTTAAGTTTGGTGAATCGGTTGCAGAAGTAAGTAACTTTGCAAGAAGCATGACTCCAGACTCGTTGATCATCTGTTGCAGAGGCTTTGTTTTTAACTTTTCATAAAGCTGTTGCCTAGATATTGTATGGGGAAAACGAATCTTACTATTCAGCCATCTAAGAACCCAATAATCTAGGGCAGGGGTGGCCAACTTAATTTGTGATGCGATCTACCATCTCAAGAATTTCATTGCACATGGTTAATCAATACATAATGAAAAATGTTGTTTATAAATTTTTAAATTAAATGCTATTCAGAATTCTTATTTTAAATTCATACGTTTTTTTTTTTTTTTTAATTTGTAAAGTTTGTCTTCATTTAATTTGCCAACCTTTCAAAATCGGGGATATACTTGGAAAGGCCATCAGTAAAGAATCTTCTGTACGTAAGTCCGTAAGAGAACAGCGATTCTTCGTCTTTGTTTGTTTCAAATGCAAATACTATTCATATAGATATGTGGAACCAAAACAGGAATTTAAAAGTTCGGTGCATTTTTTTAATATTTGGGTACTTTTCTCGGCAAACATATTCACAAAAGTCTTCTTCTGATGATGTGGCTTTTAGGAAGATATCGTTTCGAAACGTAATAATTTAATTTTCAAGTAATATTTTCTCCATGCAAAAAACCTCATTTTTTTTTTTTCTGAAATTTCTGGATAAGAAATATATTGAACTTCAATTGTTTTAAAATCGCTGAATCTGGTTTCAAAATCATCCACACTTTCTCAATTTTAGAAACATTTCTCACTATTCTTCTTCTTCTTTGGTCCTTAGCTGGCAGCTGGAGGAGACGGTTGGCCACGCAACCAGTATGTAGGTGCCGCAGGGTTTCGGACTTGCTCTGTGATGTTCTTCCATACTTTACGATCCATGGCGTCAGTCCTGGCCTGGTTAAGGTCGAGACGTCGGCTCTTCAAGTCATTTTCCACTTGCTTGGCCCACGTTTTCCTAGGCGCGGTCCGTTGGATGCTCCATTGGGTGGGTCGTTGTCTCCAAAGGAGTGTGGATGGTATTCTGTTCGTGCCTATTCTACATACGTGGCCAAACCATCTAAGCCTTCGCTTCTGGATTTGGTCGGCAATGGTTGGTTGCTGTTGGCATCTGGTGCGGATGGCATCATTAGTGATGCGGTCACGAAGTGAGATGCCCAAAATCTGCCGCAGGCATCGCATTTGGAATACCTCAAGTTTGTTTAAATCTAGCTTGAGACAAATCCATGTTTCTGATCCGTAAAGGAGAATGGGCAGGATCAAAGTCCGGAAGAGTCGGATTTTAGTCTTTGAGGAAATGTTGGTCCTCTTCCACAGACACCATTTGAGCGAGGCGAACGCAGTGGCCGCCTGTCCAATTCTGCTGTGGATTTCCATGGTGGATGCAACTTTCTTCTCCTGGACCAGCGACCCAAGGTATTTAAAGTCCTGCACTTGCTCGATCTGGACGCCTTCGAGATAGATGGTGGCTTGCGACCCATCTGTTGTCAGGGCCTTTGTCTTATCAGCATTGATCTTCAAACCGTATGGCCGGGCAATGTCGTAGAGGATGTCCGTGGCTTCAGAGTCGTTACCAGCAAAGATAGCACTATCATCGGCAAACGTCAGGTCAGTCACATAGTGATCCTTGTCATATTGTATGCCCCGTCTGTTTCTGAATGCTTGCCTCATAATGGCGTCGACCACGATGTTGAAAAGCAACGGGGAGGCTACATCCCCTTGGCGGACTCCAAGGGGATGTAGCCTTTCTCACTATTAAATTCAAAAACAGGATATTTTTGCAAATGATCTTGCATATTTGCAAAATGATCGAATTCTTTTCTTTCAGATCCTTAGCCATTGCCAAAAATTGATATTTATATGCAGAAATGCTACTAATCATGTCACCCACATCTTTATTTTTTCCTTGTAATTCGAAATTCAGATCACTTAATTTACAGGTAAAATCTGCCAAAAAAAAGCCAGATCACATAATCGCTCCGTATCTTGTAGCTGCTGATAATCATCTCCCCAAAAAAAGTTTGATCAACAAATTTTTTTATTTCATTCAGCAAATTTCGAAATCTCTGAGTAAGTCTCCGACTCGGCCACGTCACATCTGTGTGTAATATCAGATCTGTTTCATTTTCATCGAGTTGCATTTTGAAAAGCCTCCTCTGATGGAATTCACGATTTCGAAAGCTATGCCCATAACACTTTTAGTATTTAATCTTTTGCTGGCTAACACTTGTTGGTGGATGATACAGTGGCAACTCAAAAAATCTGGGAGTTCATCCTTTTGGCACAATGCGATGAAGCCGTTAAGCTGCTCCATCATTGCTTTAGCTCCATCTGTTTATTGATGGGAGCTTAAATAGTGATAATTTAATTTTTTCAATAAAATTTTGATTGCATTAAATATCAAGACCTCTAGTTATTTATTTTAACGAAACAATACCCAGCAGTTCTTCTCTAGTGGCAGAATCATCGAAAACCATACGAATAAAAACGAACAATTGAGCTGTATCACTGACGTCTGTAGATTCATCCAGTTGTAAAGAAAAGGACACACAATTAGCAATATGAGCAGGCAATTGTTCGCTCACATTTTCACTCATTCTTTCGACGTGTCTCATCACAGTAT
This sequence comes from Mastigoproctus giganteus, assembly GCF_048544385.1. NCBI lineage: Eukaryota > Metazoa > Arthropoda > Arachnida > Uropygi > Thelyphonidae > Mastigoproctus > Mastigoproctus giganteus. The sequence goes on from NC_143576.1 coordinate 69,250,622, forward strand.
TTCGAGATAATTGCAGATCTTGAAGAGCACTTAATTTCATTTTGTTTTTAAAATTTTCAAAAAGACAATCTGTTATTTCTAAAAATGTGTATTTGATAAATTGTCCATCAGAAAATGGTTTGCTTTTTTTGCAAGATTGCTCACTTCAAATGATGCTGCAGTTGTTGCTTTTGATTGTAAATTAGGTGTCCTGAAGAAATTGTGGAAAATCCAATTGGTATTTACCATGGAGTGCGTTGAATTGCCTTTCTAAATTTCCTTTTTTGTGTATAGCCACGGAAGCGTTGCAAATCAAACAACATTTTCTTTTATCATTACAAAAAAGTATTCCAGTTCCCACTCTTGATGAAAATGATACGTTTTTATTATTTTTCGTAGTATTCATTTTAAATCAAATTAACATATAAGTACTGGCCAGTTATTAATATTAAGTAAGCTAAATGACAATTCAACACACTATGCTCTCCACAGTAACTATGTGAATTTTCACTAGACAAGCCTGGAAGCTGCGCGGCGACAAGAGTAGTCACGTATTTCGACAGATTTTAATAAATGTGTGCAGTCGAGCATTTAATAATTATAATAACAACATTTAGATTTTGACTAATCTATTATTATTAGCCAATATGATACAAGGAAGCCTGAGCCTTCTATTGCACCAGCCAAAAAAAAAAGGAAAAAAAATTCTGAATTACCGAGAGAGAGAGAGAGAGAGAGAATATCCAGCTCAGGACACTGGGTGTGCCAAGCACATACTCATGAGATGTTGAGCCCTTGGGGATCTTTTTTATATATATATTTAAAATTCGTCGTGTTCGAACCAAATTAAAGCCACGATCGATTTGTTGGCCACCCCTGCTCTAGGGCAAGGAATTTCTTGAATGGTAACTTAAGGAGCACCAGACCAGATTTCGGAGGCATAAAACAGAATGGGAGAAAACGCATCTCTGAACATGTTTATGACTTTTTTTTTTTTTTTTTTATCTTGAATCGCTTCTGTTTCTTGCTTGATTAGCCATTTTGCTTTTTCCATTTTTTACCAACCTATACATTGTTGAGAATTAAAGATATTTGTCAAAAACAACTCCTAGGTGGTCTTTGTGAGCGTGTACATTTGGAATTGAAACATCTGCAATTTTAATTTCTATGTGGTTTGGTTGTTTCTGTAAGGAATAACTTATTTGAGCAGATTTGTTTGCATTTTTAATCAGATTGAGATTCTTCAGATGCTTGATGATTCCGCACATCTGTAAATTCGCATCATGGCTAACCTTGGAAATGTCATCACAGTTTGGAAATAATAAACAATTTTAAGTCATCGGCATAAGCCAGCAGATTTTGATTTTCTTTTAGAGATGCTGAAAATATAGTACTGGAGAGAACACCTCCTTGAGAAATGCCTGTTGTGGCGAGAATATTATCGGTATTAGTGGGGAAGATTTCTGTGATTTAGGCTGTACAGTAGATAGGATTATAACCATTGCGTCAATGAGGAAATCATTTTTTAGTATTTCAATGGCTTTCTTGTGATCAGTGTTGTCGGAATCACCTTTGATGTCTAAGTAAAGGACATCGAATTATGCTTTATCCTGAAACTCAGTTTAGATGCGCACAATGGTGTCAGTTAGGCTTGTTGTGGAGCGCCCTCTAGGACCAAAATACATGTTCTCAGGTGCATTAGCGATTCTGAAGATATGGCAGCATGATCTTATCAATAATTTTAGCGATGGTTGACGATACAGCAATTGGACGATAGCTTATATGGGTATTACTAATAGCCTATTTTGGAATCGTGGTAATTCTTAGTCTTCCATAGTCTTGGAAGGAATGGCTGGGAAATGCATCTGTAAATACTGTAATATGAACTAAAGAATCAATGATGAATGCATCGGACATTTTAACAATAAAACTAGGGATGCCGTGAGGGCCTTCACTGCTATCAATTCGTAATTGGTTAATAATTTTCTGAACTGCATTCTTGTTTACAAGTTGGTTGATTAGCAGGGCTTTACTAGGAAGCATTTCATGTTGCACGCTGTTTGTGTGTTTATAAGAATTGAAATCTTTAAATCTGTTTTGCATATCTTCAGTGCAGATGTCAAAATTGCATGTTTCCATATTAATTTTATCCATTCCGCAGCCTGGTCATGCTGCAAGGTAGCTCTTGTTTTTGAAGAAAGTGCTCTTTTATTATGCTTGAGCCTGAACATTAAATAATTTTTGTACGCCTGGATTTTTTTGAGGCGTACAATCTGAAACAATGCTCTGCTCTTTTTATACTTTATGTATGCTGATGAAGTGCCGTACTTCTTCCACTGCCTGTGGCATTTTTGTTTCCTTTTAAAGTATGGTTTTAGATGGGTTTGAACCACGGTTTGGATATGTATTTGTAAACCCCTGGCGCGACCGTGCCGTGAAGCAAACGTGGTTTGAGTTCTTCAATTAGCCTCAAATCACATCAGGCCATATAGCGTCAGTTTGGTTTGTTATTTACTTGATTTGATGAGGATTTAAAAAAGCTTCTCTAAAAGGACTTCATGGCTGAGTAAAAATTAGTCAGTCATGGATAACCTGCTAACGGATATAAACTCAAATCTTCTGGCTTTAACCGGCATTAATCTGATTTTCTATACATGTATTTAGTACAACACAATGTAATTTTATAAAAATCAATAACTGTGAAGCCGAAATTGGTGACTTCAAGAATATAGCTTCTTTTATTTATTTTTTCCAATAAAAAATAATTGCTATAATGGTTTGTTTTGTTATGTTCAGCTATACGCGACCTTCATCCATATTGTGAATTCATCTAGTCTGGGTTAACAAATCAGCTTTAGGTACCAATGTGGTGCAACAACGGATTCATATTACCAAAACCATGCATTGCTCATGAAATTATTCTGAATTTAACCAATGGGTCTGTACGAGTGCTCCCCGTGAAATGCTTGAACCATTTCGAGATTTTTTCCCAAATAATGTGGGATATTGTTTCGTGGATAGGCAAACGTGAATGCAAGATAGACTATGTTTGCAGCGGGCACAACAAACTCACTTTAACACCTACTGAATATACTATGATGTAAATAAAAATCGCCAGAAACTCCTATGCTCTAGGACAACCGCATTGAAATGTTTCCTCGGTCACACCCGGTTGGGGGTTGCATTGATGACTGCATCCTAGAGAAGATATTTTGTCCTTACAGATATTCACGATGCTCTCACCGTTCTCTTGAAAACTATCTGGAAAAGACATTCGCTGGCGTCTCGAACTTTTACCATACTCTCCCTGTCACGAGAAGTGAATTAGCGATTTTATTCTTCTATCGATCCAGTTGCCTTTCATAAAGTTTTTCGTCGAGCCAAAACACAATCAAAAATCTTTTTTTTTTTCTCTCCCTCCGTGACTCAATTCAATCGAAGGTGAGCTCAGAAGAAAGGAATAATGATACGTGTCAAAAGTACGTTCGAAACGGATACACAATCTTTGAATGACATGTGCAGAGACTAAAAAAAAAAAAATCGAGTTCACGCTTGCTGTCTCTTCACCTTTTTTACGCTTCGTGACACTGAATGTAACGTGCTATACTCGAACTGAACAGCCTTTACATAGCCTCATACAGCTCTGGTGACAACGTCTTCTCAGATTCTGACCTTATTTCTTGCAGAAATACAGGAACCTTCTTGCTGATGACTGCATTAAACTCTCTCATCGACGAATCCCGAATTCAGAAATACATCACAGCTTTCAAGAGACAGCAAAGATGGGAAGGAATGTCTAAAATTTTGTTGAAGTCTGTTAGAAATAATTTAACAGGAGTTAAATGTAATAAGTGGTCTGTACCAACTGGCTCTTATTTTTTCTGAACGATTTTTTAATCGGGATCTTTATACACTTTAATCCGGGCTAATATCGTAACAATGATTTCCTGTTCAAGAATACTAATTATATCTATTTTATAATTATTTAACTAGAAAAGGGTATAGTTTTATAGAAAATATTATAAATCACAATATATGGCAAATGAACACAGTGCTGTTTCTATCTCCAATGCAGTTTCTGGTTTCAATCCCCGTTTCAGTAATCACACTAAATTTTTTTTCTATCACGTAGAACTTCAGAAACATTCAAATTTTTAAGTTGTTAAGCATAAGCATTTTGATAAATATGTGTTGCCCTGACACAGTATAATAACTGGCTACTGGCTACTTGGTGTGCAAAACTTTAGGACCAGTCAGGTTTTCACCTGTAGCTTCTCATAGCAGTGGCCTGGATATGGGAAAAGCATACCCAAGGAATCTCGTGAGGTATAGAAATGAAGGAAACAAAACGGTACAGAGGGGCTTTATTTTTAAAAATGGCAACATAGCACTGGCTGCCATGATATGGATGCATCACTGCCAAAGATGGAACAAAGGGAAGAGGTGGTCTTCAGTAGGAGATATAGTCGCCCCTAATGTCGATGCAGGCTTTGCACCGCCTGTCCATACTTAGAACGATGTTGTTGATAAGTTATTGCGGTAACGTCCATTCCTCTGTCAGCACCATCTTCAGCTGGTGAACATTTTCTGGTGGGTGTGGACGTGCCGCTAAGCGTCCCATTTGTGTTCGATGGGATTTAGATCGCCGGAACGGGCAGGCAAATCCATACGAACAATGTCCTCACTTTCCAAATGCATATAAACAGCTGCAGTGCGATGGGGTGTGGTGTTATCCATTAACACTAACTCGGGACCAAAGGCATCTCGGAACCTGAGCACGCTGCTCAGTACAGCAGCGTGCTCAGGTTACAGTACCGCCTTCCAGTATCTGGAGTTGTGTACGTTCATCCAAGATAACGCCTCCCCAGACGAGAACACCTCGACCGCCATAACGATCCCTTTCAGTGATGTTTGAGCGGTGATACTGTGTGCCAACCTCTCGCCTGATTAGCTGATGTCCAGAATCGCTGCTGAGACTGAATCTACTCTCATCAGTAAAGAGTACCTTACCCCATTGCGATGCTGTCCAGTCCTTGTAAACGGTATCTTCGATGGGCAGATGTTAAAGGGACACAGCGTACTAGCCGTCGGGCAAACAGTCCACCTTTGTGGAGTCGCCTGGCCCATAGTAAACAGCGATATACTTACGTCCTGTGCAGCTGGCTTACAATGGATCCCCGCTGTCTGGTGTCGGTCCCTCTTGGCCTGTAGGAGTATATAGCAGTCATCATTCGGCGTTGTTTTTTGTGGACGACCACCACTGGTCCTCCGAACAGTTGTACCTGTCGTTCTGAAGGCCAATCACGCACATGAGACGAAGCTATGGACGATCCCGAACTCTGCAGCCACACTCCTCGCACTTCGACCTTCCTCGAGCTTCTCGATTATTCTACCCAGGGTAAAGTCATACAGATGTTGTCTACTGGCCATTTCGTTGTCTGTAGCACTGTATGAAACCAATCGAAAGTCTGTAACAATCGTGCTCACCATTCGGTAATTTGCACTGAACTGCTCCTTTTATCTGTTTGTGAGCTCTCTCATCACTATTCAATTTTTGCATGTGCACCAGCTTTCTACTGAACGGTCACAGTTATGCAAATCGCCATAGGCTGATTCGTTTGATTTTGTGCTTGTAACCCTTAGAAATAGTGTTGATCCTTAAGTTTTGCACACCAGTGTATTTATATTTAGTTAAAATGTGCCATCGTTCCCACAATGAGCAAGTATGTAAATTATTTTATTACATGGAGGATTCATTCCGAGAATTCACTGCTGTGCTTCAGTGAAGTAATTCTGGAAAAGATTGATCATATTCCTTGGAAAGGATTTGTGAACAATTTTAAAGCAGGGTTATTAATCGGGTCAAAATATGGATTCTGTATTTGCTGTGATACTTGTACCACGACACTCTCGGTTAAAAAGGTACGTAACAACTAATATTCATAATCTAGACAGAGCTCAGGGACAATGTTATTAATTGCAAAATTTCTGAGTAGGAAAGGACAGGAAATACCAATATTTGAATGGCCTAATATCTCTTTAAAGAAGAATCTGGATCTCCAGTTGACAAGTAGCGATTTTGGGATATCGGAAATTATCAGGATTCCATTTTGCACCTCTGATAACATTAGTAAGCATCTATTAAAAGATGAACATTCTAGTAAATGATGTATAGCGAACGATACTGCAGAATGTCTGCTTTACACTGTCTCATCTGAAGCAAACCTTGAAGTTGTAGTAAGCAGAGGAAGTGTTTTTAAATTTGGAAGTGGGACAAGGAATTCACGTGAAACTGGCGTACGAAAGTATTAAAGTGGCTCTTGACACAAATCTCCTTCATGCGTAGTACAGTTGTCATATCTTTGACCATGGGTAGGTCGTCTGACTGTTGATTCCTGTTATAGGAATTACGGGAAGAATTAATATTCATTCTTCTCATTAAGTACACGTGATCCTCAACTTTTTGTTTGAAGGGAAAGAGACAAATTATTCCATTAACAGTAATACTGTATGTAGCTATTTCTTGAGTAATGGCCATTGGGTACCTTTTGACAACTCTGAGGGAAGATAAATAAAACGTGAGTATGAAGCTGACCACCTGTAACTGCAGAGATGTCAAAGAGTTGTTGACACTTAAGAAAAGCTCTCCAAAATCTACATCACTGTGTAAAGAGTTTAAATCGTAACTTCAGAAGAAAATGTTAGTCTACAGAGCATCATTCCAATCAAGGATAAATAAATTCTTTTATAATAGTTTCCACTGAAAAATAATTAGGAAAGAAATTGAGAGAAAGAAGTAACTAAAGGTAAATTTCCGTTCTCCTTAACTGAAATAAAAAGCTATTTAAGAAACGCGAACCTCATCATTATAACTGCATCACGCAACTCTCTACTGGGTTTAAAAGTTTATTTTGGTCTTTTAGGAATCTAGTTTCTTCCATAAAAATAGATTATAATTAGGACACTTTTGGGGAAAAGTCAGAAGAAAAAATCTCTCACAATGATTTTTTTGTTAAATCAACATTTTAATGAAATTCAGTTGGGGAGGCGGGGGATTTACATCTGTATATCCTTAAGTGCTACTTTTTCTATTACTTTGAGATAAATTCTAATTGGTGGCGATTGCATCAGCTAGATAAATCACAAAAGGAAAAATTGTCTCTAGTTAACACAGATGGCAACCGAATTGGTGGCCTCAGAACTCTACCATTGTCAGAAAATTTTCTAAAAAGCAACATTTTACAATCAGGAAGTCTTTAAAATCCTGTACATTTTACAGAAAAAGAAAAGTAATATCTTAATCTGGAAATGTTAAGAAAGCAATCTGGCACTCGTATTAACGATTGCATTTGCCATTGAATCCATACAAAAAAAAAATGGTGGGTGACCTCTCTCTCTCTCTCTCTCTCTCTCTCTCTTCCCCCCCCCCCTTAAACTGTTGGGGCTGCCAGAAATATTTAAACTGCACAGATAACGCAATGATAAAAATTCTCACAATATAACAAATTGCTTGTGCAAAGAGTTGTCCTGCATCGTCTTCCCATAACTACTTTTTTTTTTAAGACACCAAAGTTATTAGAATCCGGGTAACTTAGTACCGTGTATCAGCTGAAGGCTGAGAAGACAGAAAACTCTTGTTGATATTAGACTTGGATTTCTATGGACTGTAATTTCGGGAAGTACATGTGAAAGAAGCTTGTCCATGGAACGCTAACCAGTTCTACTTACAGTCCATCGGTACGGGGAACTGGGTTAGGTTAGTAGGGAACGCTATTCTAGCTACAGAGCCGCATGAGCTTTCTGGAGAGGCATCCGTTAAGCGCATTTGAGGTAGAGAGATTTCCTAAGGGTTTCCCAGGATGGAATGAAGGATGATAAATCGTAGGGACATTGTTCCCTGTGTACTTTTGTCGTGAGTGAGTGCAGAGGAGATAGACTGGGAGTTTTTAGAGTTGCACATAGTGAAATTTGTCTAAAGGAACAGGGGATTCCTCCTAACTCTTCGATAGTATCTCTATGACGTATAAAATACTCTCTAAAGGCTAGAATGAGAGTAATATGTAGTGTTGTGTGTGTAGGTTGGGTTCTGTTGCTGTGTTGTTCATCTGACATCTAAGCACAGGGATACATGGAACAACACTGACCCTTAATTACTGTCCACCGGCACCCGGAGCCCAGCCAGGAAATGTCGAGCAGTAAACTTTGGCGAGGCGAACCCCCGAGTCGCCTGAGCTTTATGGGGACGTCCGAAAAAAAAATAAAACATGATTTTTTTTTTTTTTTTTTGTTGTTGAAAAGGAGTGCGTGGAGTAGACAGAGTTAGTTGGGACCAAATGGAGAGTAAAGTGATGAAAGGAAGTTACAGGCATCCGACAAAGGGAGCAAGAAAATGGGGGATAGAAGGTTATCTGGGGAGGAGATGGCTTCTCGCCCTACCTAGGGGTAAGAAAAGTGAATGACATAGGGCAAGGTACCTTATTTTTTGATGAAATGTAGTGCGGGGATAGCAATAGGAATGGAAAGGACAGGTGAAGAAAAAGAGGTAGATGTAAGGAGGAGGTGAAGTAAGAAATGGTGATAGAGAAATTCCTGGGGTGGAAATTAAAGCTATAGGAGCAGAGCCCTTGCCCTGTGTGTGGTCGCTGCTTGGATAGATATCCCGCCCTGGGCACAAGTCCAACGAACCTTGGCGTTGGGTTGTCATCACAGTATCATCACCGGCTTGCCCTGGTGGTGGTGCTTACTCTAGACAGCTGTTGTCTGGATCCAGGGGAAGAAAAAACATCCCGGGTGAGAGCGAGGCATGACTTCAGTGGCAATTCTCACACTTTTCCAGTACAAGTGTCAGTAATGTCCAAATTGATTTGTCACAGTTCTGGAACTTAACAACTTCCTGCACCAGAATACTTGGCACTTGCAGGTTTGGAGTTATTCGCTCGTCATGCCAGCTTGAACAGTGTTATCAGTGGACACTACTGTATTCAGATGTAGGATGGGAGAGGGGGGAAGTCAAGATACTGAGTGAATTTCTTTGCAAGTGTCAGCTGTCTGTTCTTTGGATTTGTCAAGTCCAGGGAGATGGTAAATGCATCAACAGTTCATAGACATCCTACGCTGGCGGAGCCTGGCACCAGGCCCGACTGGTCAGGGGCGAGAGTGTATAGCACGCGTTCCTTGAGTGGACCGAGGGTTCAAGCCCGTGACTACTTTATACGATAAATGCAGTATTTGTATTGATTATTTATTGTAAACTCTTCTGACTTGGTTGTCGTGCTGGAGTATAAATAGAATTTTTTGTTTTTATATATATATATATATTGCCCGGTCAAGTGGCAGTCTCTAGCTGGTAGCCTCTCGCCATGGTCAATAGACCTTCGCAGTGAAGATCACACATCACAATGAACAAGGAGACGTTTACGTAAGCAGGTCGTATTCGTTAGTCGAATCTGTGGCCTGAATCGATTCTGAGACCTTCTACACCAGAGTCCTGACCCCCTGGAACAGAGAAGTTATGAATTCCACACTTGTTCAGGGCGGGTATCAGCGCTGTTCGGATCTGACAAGTAGTTTTAGGACGTCCTTTGTGGCCACCAATCCCACACCACAACAGCAGATGTCAGCAGTAGTCGAAATCGGGGTGGTTAGTTTCCAGCCCATAAGGTTTTCTTCAAAATTTAGTTTAAGCGGGAATCAAGTAGGTAGGGAAAGTTGATATGTCTTTAACCCATCTTAGTGCGACGTTGCGCGAACGCTACCTGCGAAAATGCAGTCAATGGTCTGTAGTGGTCCTCCTGTGTGACAAAGGGTTGTTGATCACCTCTGGGAACTTTCTAATTTGGTAATTGCTGCAGTCACTATAGTTGGGGCAGTCATATAAGATCTGCTTTTAAGTTTCATTCAGACCACAGCTACATCTTGGGTGATGAACAAGGCAGGTTAGCTTATCTATAAAAGATCCGTGTCTGGTGCATATAGTCCAGGAACCATGAAGGCACTTTTGGGCAGGTGAATATCTGCCGTATGAATCGTTAAGTCATCACGCTTTTTGGGGTTTACTGTTATGCATTTCCTCTCAAGTTCGCACCCCTGCCCCATAGCATATAACGGGGAGGAAAACGGGTTTGTAAATGAATGCCAGTGTCTTTCATCAAAGGGGGCAAGCTCAGCTTAGAATTAAAGATGATGCCAAAGTATTTTAACTATTACCAATGAGCAGCTCGTTGCCTTGTCATTCCTAACAGTCTGTTTTATTATTATTATCCGTTATTTAAACACAAGGTTTTACCACTACACAGCCTGCAAGCAAGGCGATCTTAATACGCGTTACAATACATATTTTCAGAGGCGCCTGCGTAGCCAGGTGGGAAGGAGCAGCAGTGCGTAGCACAACGCTTCTTGATTAGACCGGGGTTCGAGCCCGTCACCACCAAATACGGAGGATGCGGAAAGGTCAGGGAATGACCACCGCATATCCCCGGAGCAATATGGCCTTAGTTGCTAATGCTGCTAAAAACCAAAATAACAACAACAATATATTTTTAGGGAATTAGTAGTTATAGGACCATGGCAACATTTTACAGATTAATGTATTAGTGTCAGCAGGATAACCTGTATTACTTAACAATTACATGCAATCTACAATTGCTCGCCATCCATGTAACTAACCCTATTCTGTCCTCTTCACCGTGGTCGGGTGGTAAGTATACTATACTAAACAAATTTGAATGAGAATGTTGATCTTTTCAAACACAACACAAATCGCCTCGTACATGTCAGACTTGCTGTGCCGTATCACAGTAAGATAGAAAATTCCTGATCCTTCCCCTTTCCTGCCGTCTCTGCGTCTTCCTACAAAGTTGTAGGAGGTCTGGGCTCGGGTGGACTTCCCGACCCAGGAGTGTCCAATCCTTCATGCCTTTCTCATCTGGAGGACGCCTTCTTTCTTCGTCCTTTTATCTTTCTCCCAGCTTTGACTCCCATCCTTCGACTATCACCCTTGCTCACTTTTTTCCTTTTTTTTTTAACTTGGATTTCGTCCAGGAAGCTCAGACGCCCATGGCGTAGTCCAGTCAGAGAATAATGGGCAGCCTTGCTTATCTGCTAGTGGTGGTAGGCAACGTAGGGTTCCACTAGGGGCCCTTTGGCCAAGTAGCCAGAGAAACAACAGAACCCAACACAATTCTATGCATGTACAACATTCTCTCTCTCTCTCTCTCTCTCTCTCTCTCTCTCTCTCTCTCTCTCTCTCTCTCGCATTTACAGAGTTCTGTATACTTCGCAAGAGTACTGATAGCGCTGATTTGGGCGCCTCACCCTAAATATTATGCTACTATGTAGGTGGTCGGAAGCAGAAAAGGAGTAAGATGCTTATCCTTTGAGAGCCGCGTTTCAGTTAGGCGTATTAAATCGTAGTGCACCGCTAAGAGCGTAGTTTGTAAGGGATAGAATTTGTTAATCATACTACGGACATTTTGGCAGAAATAAGAGAAGAGTGATTCCTGCCTTTCTGAACATTTTTATGGCTATTCTCTGTGGAACCTTATAAAAAGTTGGGTAGCTTGCTCACCTTGATGGGCGACCTTGAAAATGGAGACCATGTCCTACAAACAGTAGGTACTCTAGCTTGCTACTTTTGAAAAAGTGATAAATTAAAAAAAAAATTGATTACGCCAACGGGATCAATACTTGCGTGAGATGACGTGGAGGAGGATCATTTTCAACATCAACCACTTGAAAAGGCAAATACACGAGTTATAACTGTGATTTCTAACAATAACTTGCAAAATTATATGGAGCACATTATATACAGGTATTCCGTTACTAGGGCATGCGCCTGGAAATATTTAGTCTCCATGAAGAAGTATGCGTTTAGTTTTCTTTAGAGGTATGGTCAGTGTATGTATTTCTACCAAGTTTTTAACTTCAGGAGAGCAGCATTCGCTTTTGTCTCAAGCCCACCTCGAGGTTCCTCTTTAACGATGAGAACAAGATCATACGCGAAGGTGATGATGTTGACCTGTGCAAGATAAAAAGATAGGAACTCGTCTAGGACGATATGCCAGAAAAACGGCCAAAAATTTCCAGGACACTTCTTGAAAACGTGTTTTGACCATTACATGCTTGTCATTCAGATAGTCATCGATGCATCCGTGCAGATTTGATGATAATTTAAATTGACGCAGCTCCTCTTGATACTTGGTGACCACAGAAAATCGAAGGTGCCCGCAAAATCAAAGAGTATGGCGAATACATATTTCTGCTCAACAGAAGTCGCCGCGGGTAGTAAGATACGCAATGGCGTTGTCTACACATGTCTTAAAACCAAACTGTTTGTTGGATGTTGAATCCGAATTAGAGTATTCGGATTCATAATAAGTGGCTAATCTGTGCCATAACAGTCGCTCCAAGAGTGTTTACCCAACATCCGTAGGAGAGCTATGTGTCTGTACCACCTCAGCTCAATAGGAGGTTTCTCTGGATTCGTTAAAAGTTTCACTCTCTCTCTGTCTCTCCCTCCCAGGTTCCTGGAAATACACCTCTAGACTGGAATTTATTCATTAGAGCGAGTAGAATATGTGCAAGATGACAAACTTTTTTTAACAACGCTCACTTAGAATAGGTCGTGCCCCAACATTTGAATTTGCACAGTATGAATACTGATTGGTTACAGCACGTATTCAAACTAAGAGAGGGAGAATTACAGATTCCACTTTAGAACAGCACCCATGGAAGTATCTGTAGAAAAGTAATTCAGCAGAAAATAAAGACGTTTTAGAGACACCTTCCCAGATGTCGGAACAATGTTCCATGGTAGAGTGAATTTGAGTTGAATCTGTTTGTGAAATACAAACAGCTTCAACTGAAAGGTCGAATGTAGAACGCAACCATCAACAGAACTGTGGATCGAATTCCCAGTCAGTGGGAGGAGGTCATTAATATACAAGAGAATAACCAGGAGAAAGAGAGAACACGGCATATTCTTCCTTTAATATCAATAATCCTGTGCAAGGAATACTTAAGTCTTTTTTCCTTCTTTTACGCCCGAAAAAGAAGATTAATTGACAGAATAACAACTTGATCCCATATCACTATAATTGAAAAATATCAATAAATATTCAGACCATGAAGCCTCTATTAACAACCCAATTTATCCATTAGTCAGTGTGGAAAAAAATTCGCCGAAGTTAATTTCTCAAATGGCGGTTTAATTGTTCCTAATAAACTTAAAAATGAATTAAACGTATTAAAGAAACTGAGGAAGGGAAGTTCTTTAGTTTAATCAGCAAAAATGTCGATGAATGTATTAAATAAGAATAACTTCTTCATTTCATAGTTGACTACGGTTTTATTACCCAAAAAAGGAAGATTACAAAAAGTTAGTGGTACGTTCGCCATTGGAATAGTGGAACAACATACTCCCCAACGTTGTACGCTTTTCCAGTTTTCTCAGTTAAATAAAAAGTTCATAAAGAAATAGGAATCAAGACGGTGCTGACCGACTTGAAGCACATGCACAGGGAAGAGAATACGTGTGTAATTTATTTAAAAGTATAAATAAAAAGGAAAACTTCTGCCTGGATTTTGAGTATTTCACACCGATTTTTGGGTGCCTGAGAGAAGAAGGTGGGTTTCTATTTTCCCCTTCACATCGACTGGTCAAAATGCCTCGCTCATGTGGTTTATGAAGTAATAAACTGTTCTCCAGCTACTGTGCATGTTTTGTTTTTGTTGTTAGTCAAAGACTAACTGATGTTCCTTGTTGTGATTTAACATAGCGTCTTTGGCATTTTTAACAGGTGTGGTTTGATTTATTGTAGGGATTTTAAGTGGATCAGCGACTTAGGCCATATTCGTCGTATATTATGACTGTAAATTGCATCTGTTCTCTGGTCGATCTTCCTGGACGAAAAATCCGATATAACCATCTTTGACAGGGACGGAACCAAGATCTCTCCAAATAAGTAGCGAATCCATTATACAGAATTATGAACAAAGACAGAAGGTAGAGATGATGAGTGGCCAACCAGTGCTAACTGCCGTTATTGTTGTTTTGAAAAAATATTCCAAATGTCTACGGATGAAAAATTATGGCTTTGTGGTTAGTGTTTTCCCAACTACTGCGTGGCTGTAGTCATAACCCATAACCTTATGTCCACTGACGGCCTCTGGGTCCTCTTTTGGATATTTGCAAGAGCATATCAGAGGCCACAAGTTACCGGATTTTAAGTGAAAAACTTATTGAATTTTAAACTGTTGAGGCTAATCTCTTCAGTTCATTGTTAACTTGAACTATGAATTAAGTAAATATAACTTCTTGCGTGCCTAATAAAGGAATAAAAGTGTATAAGCCGTCATGTAAAGATGGGAAAATCAGTGTATAAATCCGCCTTGCGAAGGGCATTTTTTAATGTTTTTTATGAAAATTTCTATGACTTTACGTACCATAGCAAATTTCTTATCCTTTATGCAAATTACTCCGACCTTTGAATCACCTGTACGTGGAAAGCAGCATTGATTCTCTGTTCTTCAGGGGGGAAGAGAGTCAATGCTGATTTCTACGTACAGGTGAATCAAGAGCGCATTTCTCGGGTGAGGCCGCAACGAGATAAACGCAGCTTTCTGTTGTTGCACGAAAATTCCCTTGCACAGATCAAGCATCCGTTCTACTCTCCCGATTCAGCACCAGCAAACTTCTTCCTCTTTCCCAAGGTGAAAACTAGCCTCTAAGATCAGAGATTTCAAGATGTTTAGGACAGGGAAAAATGTAAACTGCTGGCCTCAACATCATATCATTGGACGCCTTCGCTGACTCTTTTTAGAAAGGCATAATAAGTATATTCAATTAGGTGGTGATTACTTTGAATGAAAATAAAACCATTTTGAGCTCCCTCACTTTGTGTTCTTTTATATATCCCAAGTCTGGAAAGTTTATTGCCACACTTCGTATATTGTAAAATTAACTTTTTCATTGATACCAGGATTTAAGAGAGAATTTTATACACCAAAGTACACTAAATTGATAAAATCAAGTGCATTATTATTATTGACGTTTCGGATCTGGTTTGGGATTTTTTTTTATCAACGCAAACTGTTAGAGAAAAAGAAAAGGTACAATAAAGATTGCACAAACTGAGTTATTTCTTGGCATAATATTAACTGTATAAATTAAAACTATTTAAATTGGACGGTCTTAAGGATCTAATGAAAGTACACTGAGTGAACAGAATCATGGTATACCTACCTAGTAACAGTTAGGCCCACTTTTCGCCCGGATAAAGGCAGTCACACGGCGAGGCATTGAGTCCACTTGTTCATGAAAGCGTTCCACAGATATTTCCACCCATCCATGCTCGCTGCATCGTTGTCCATAATTTCGTTGCATTCCTAGATGGAAGATCCAAAGCTGGAACGGACCTTTCCACAGCATCTCAAAGGTGTTCCACAGGGTTCATGTCTGTGAACGGGGAGGCCATTCCATGGTGGTAAAATTTGCAGGATGCTTTTCGAACCATGTTCTAGTCACCACGACTCTGTCGGGAGGCGTATTGTCCTGCTGGAAGAGTCCATTGCCTTGTTTGTGCACAATAATCATGAAGGGATTCAGATGGTCTGCAAGGATGGACACATAACCTGGACCGTTCAGAGATGCCTCTAGACGTACCAGAGGTCCCAACGTGTGCCAGTTGAACACGCCCAAACCTTATATAAATAATAATAAGCAAGGAAATACCAGCTGATCGAAGAAAGTGTACCACACTAAAAGTACGAACCCCAGGCAGTATTAGACCCCAATCCACAGTCTGTACTGAGACTGCGCGATTATACCGGATAAGACAATCCCGCCCAACAGACCGGACATAACCCTTGTTTACAAGAAGGAAAAGGCTACCTATCTGATTGACATAGCGGTACCCAACACTAGCAATCTGCAGAAAACCCATGGGAAAAAAAATCAGTAAGTACACAAACCTAAGACAGGAGATCAAATAGATGTGGCATATGCAACAAGTTACGCCATCCAGACCAACCACAAGTCTGGTGCCAAAGACCCTACATAACAGCCTAGCAGCAATAGGTCTCCCAGCGAACTCCTACAAGGAACTCCAGAAAGTCGCAATCCTGAACACATGTAGGATAGTCAGTTCCTCGACCAACAGTAACACCAGACATAACAACCACCACCACCTTGTCTACTTGGTAGTAATACCCGTCACGAGGTGGAACCCCAATCCGGGAGAAATAACATGAGTAATAATAATAAGGCATTACGCGTAATCGGGGTTTCAAAATATGACAGTTCTCAACAGCTTGTAAATATCATGATGTATTGTATTGCGGACTTAGGAAAGAACTTGTAGACTCACTTTGCAGACAACTGTTTGGGCTAATGCGACGTGCAGTATTGTTGTTTCATTACATCGCAAGACCTCACCCAGGCTTGCAATCCAAGAAATTGTAATATGTAGAACTTACAAATTAAAATATAAATATTTGTTTTGCTAAAATAAATCCAGGAAGGGCAATGGAAAGTGAGAATTAGCATTAATGCCCGTGTATTAAGTTAAAAACAGTATGTATTAATATTGGATATTTAGTTTTAATGTAAATAAGGTTAAAGTTGGAAGAACACCGGATTTAGTAATGGACAGTTTTAGGCGTGCGAATTAAAATAGCGGCTAAAGGTAAACAAGTAATACAAGAGAACAAACAGAGACAGGGCAATGACTAACATTTGAGAACAGGCGTGAAAAGGTGCCTCCGTAGCCAGGTGGGAAGGAGCAGCAGTGCGTAGCACACGCTTCTTGATTAGACCGGGGTTCGAACCCGTCACCACCAAATACGGAGGATGCGGAAAGGTCAGGGAATGACAACCGCATATTCGCGGAGCAATATGGCCTTAGTTGCTAATGCTCCTAAAAACCAAATAACAAACAGGCGTGAAAGGATTGCTGAGGGCAAGAACAATAGGACCGTAAAATGGGATTACGAAGAGTTTCTTTTGATTTAAGCCACTGTTAGGAAGTAAACAGGAAATTAGTGGACGTCCAGTGTTTGCATCAAAAAGAAGCGGCGTCAGGGTGCTGATATATTGACAAGTTGGCCATATTTAGAAAGTGTGAACACGAAACGTAGTGTTTTGGAGGTGACCGGCAACATGAAAGGGCCATACTGCCGTGTGAAAAAAAAAAAAGAAATTTCTAGAGAAAGGTTGGTTTGTGCGCTAGGGAGACAGCTGGGCTGAGTTGTTTTAGCAAATAGGAAGGAATGAAAAATTAAACAGTATGGGGATTGGTTACGAGTCCTTGGGGGAGACGTTCCAAACTTGAGGGAAAGAGTAAAGTTCCGTGGGGGGAGATAATTCGAGAAAGTGTCCATTCTGTATCTGACTTCTGTGGTCGAATGGGTCGTGAGTTTGCGAGTTGAAGTGGGAGTAGATTTTTTGGTGGTCGAAGTTCACATCTCGTGGTAGCAAGATGAAGGAAAAAACGCGAGAGAAAGGGATAGCGAGGCGTAGAGGAAGTGAGCAACTGCGGACTGAAAGTGATGATGGTTTTCTCGAGGTATGGAAGAGTGGGAACATGTGCGTTGAAAGTTGTGAAGATAAGTGAGCCAAGAAGAGAAAGGGAGCGTACACTTGTGTATAGGATCCGGCCCGTTGAGAAATGGCCAGTTGTGCAGGTCAAGAAGAGAAAGAAAGCCTTTTCCGGCATCGAAAGCCGAAGAAATGAAAGAAAGCCCGTCCGCAACTAAGGACAGCAGAGTGTCCAAGAAATAGAAGAAAGCCTGTCTGCCACAAAGGAAGCCTGAACGCAAGGGAATTGGAAGTAGCGGCCATTCTGGAACGCAAGTTTTTTTGTTTGTTTTTTTCCTCGAATCCTGAACTCAAGGACTCATAATCTAGCTCTGTAAGGAATAGAATGTTAGGCCTTTTAAAAAGAGAACATTCCTGTTGTATTAGGCAAGTTAGTTATTAAGGTTGAGATAATTTGTTATGAATGTAAATGATTATGAAGTAACGAAAGTGTGGTACAGGGGTAAATGAAGGGAAAGTATTAGTATAAAGGAATTAATAAAGAAATTATATTTATAGGGGTGGTACTGTAAGGGTATGTTAACCTAAATCATTAATTTAGGCCAGGTGCCAACACAAGATAACATACCAGATGAGGTGTAAAATTTTATTAATAGAGAAACCTCAAGAGTAAAGAGGGGTGACTAAGATGATAACTAGAGTAATTAAGGTAGAAGGAGTGACTTGTAGTAAATATTACTGATGTAAGAGGATACCAGTTGTAATAAATTTCATGTGCTAAAGACTAGAAACAAATATACAAAAAGATTAATAAGAGTTTAAATGAGTTTACTGCTGTAAGTGATAAAAGTTGGTAATGTAAGAGAATGATTGAGTAATCATCGATGATTCAAATTAAATAAAATACAACTGATACAAACTGATGTTAATAATATGTAAATTGAGAATAATTGATGAGAGAGAGAGGGAGAACTGTAGTATGGTTCAAATATATGGAAATTGGTATGCTTGTATGTAATTATTTGTGTTTTATGTAAATGCTGTATATCATTAAAGGTTTTTGAATAAATGTGTGCCTTTAATGTTCTGCTAACACCCGCTTTACACACCCTAGAATCTAGAATTTTCTGTGAATTGTAGTCAGATTTGCGTTTGTGGGTGGGATTGAGACTTCAGTAGGGTGGAAGTGATTAGCGTTTTGTGGGCTGTTTGAGACCCAGTAGGAATTAAATCAATAATAACAGTTCCTACCTCATCGCTTTATCAAATTGCTAAATTTGATATACATAACCTTATATAATTCTACCGGTTTTCGTTCTTCTAATAATATTCAATATTTGTATTAAGTTTTATATCTGTACGTATTTTATTATTGCGTTGCTGCGTAGAATTACTGGATATCTACTTGTTAAATGTAATGTATTTTTTTAATTAAAATAACTTCTGAATTTATCCTTAAATCTTTTCATCGAGAGAGAGAGAGAGAGAGAGAGAGAGAGAGAGAGATAACTTCCACTGCATACCATATTTTTATAGTTAATCCTTTTCTTTGTTCGCTGTAGGAGATATCCACAAATTTTCTTCCTTCTCCCTGATAGTACAGTGGCTTTGCCACTTGTTACTTCTTTGAAGAGACCTGGGTTCAAATCATTCCAAACTCTAGAGTAAGTCCTAAAGGCCTCTTCAACCGATGCTGTAGTTGGCGATCTTTTGGGGAGGGATTGGTTTCCAAAGAGTTATTCCCATTTGAGTTTTTAAGCCCGCAGACTTGGAAATCACTCGCTGAACAAATGCAATAATCAGTTATATATTTATTAGCTTTGATTTATTTTTATTAGTTATTTTGATAATATTCGTTATCTAAAGAGCAGAAAATCGTTCAATATTTAGTGAAATAATGAATTAAAAATACTGTTATTCTCAGGACTACTTGACATTTAAGAGGAAAGAGGAAGAAGAAAAGTGGGTTCAAAAAACAATATGCAATACGGTAGGCGCTATCCAAATTATAAAGTAAGAAAAAATGAAACTTTCCTTTGTAAATAAAGCCATTCTTATATTCCCTGTTTTTCACGATGACCTTTTTCGCATTCTTCCTAATTCTTTATCCATTAGATAAAGATTAAATTTCCTGAATATAGATTCCAAGGGATTAGCCACCAAAAAAAAAAAAAAAATACTTTTGTAATTTTTTTTTTTTTTTTTTTTCTTACTTATCCCCAACTTACTTTTCTCCTTGAGGTGTGTACCAGGTGGATGATTGCTTGGTCGGGTGAACATAAATTTAAAATTAATTTTACTTTATACAAAGCCTTGGGGGGGAAAACTTTGTGTTATCGCTTAATGACTAGCAAGAGACATGGGTATACTTTCTTAGCTGTGTGTGCTTGAGCCTCCTTGGCTGAGTGACTTATTACTCACCTCCGTTGTTAAAAATCAGAGTTCCAATTTTGTGGATGATTCCAGGTACTTATTTAAGATGGGCCTTCTCAAGCGGGAAGGCTTTGTATTTCTCATGTTAGCGGCGTCTAGGAATTTTCTAAGTCTTCCACATCCAGGAGATGGACGAACTTTGGAAGAAAGGCATGTTACAGTCTATTCACCATTAAGGATTCTTTAGGGTTTAAATGCCATTTTAAACAACCAACTGAGCAGTTTTTCATATGGGATGGCACGAGTAAATGCAATTTACTCATATTTTTGAAACATCGCTTATCAAAAGGGAATTAACATTTTATTTTTAGTGGTTCAAATCAACAGCGCTGGATATACTGGAAATAACGAATAAATTCTTCTAAGAGAATTAAATTAATTTAGAGGAAAGACCACACGGAATTTTTCTATAGACTAACAAAGACTTCGATGCATTTTCTATTCTTCTCTCTTCGATGTTAACAACAGCATAGTAATGAGACTTTTTCTCCTCTCACAGAAACTATCTTCATGTATAGGGACTTTTAAAAGAAATTTATAAATCACGCGACTTTGTTAGTGAAAATTCGTGGAACAGCTACAGCGACGGTAAATTGAAATGGAGTAAATTTTTTGTGTTGTTTATTAGCTGCAATTCCCTAATCTTTGTTTCTGGTTAGAGACTAGTAAATGGAAATTTAATTGCCATGTATACCTGGAGTTTAATTTGTGAAGCTTTCTTTGAAACGTGGTTCCGTTATTTTCTCAACCTGAATTCAAAGATGGAATGACTTTGAATAATAATGAGACTCACTGAGATGGCACAGCTGGAAGAACAGAGTAATAAAATATCGTTGTGAGTTTCAGTAACAGTTTCAGCAATAAGGCTGCATCGTAACGAATATTTCTGAAGAGAAGTGCCCAGTGAAGACAAATGTTAGTTGAACGGTGTCAATTGAACCGTACAGTAAGATTTAATGTTATATCAATATAAAATTGTTTAATAGTGATCATGATTCATAGAAAGCTGTCATCATTATCACCATAATTACAATAATCATCATAAAGTATAGGATTTCCGTTCACTTGTCCTTTTCGGTTGAAGTAGTCTATTTAGAAATATTCTTTCAAATATGCAGATGAATATAATGAATTAGTTCTCAGCCATTGTGATTAATGAGAATTAACTGTCTTACAATAATGGCCAGTCAGTGATTCTAAACTAAGGTGGAACACAATTCTTCCGACACACAATGGGACACTCAAGTAGATTGAATGATACAGAATTGTTTTCTTTTAACAACCAAACAAATTGACGTTATGAATTAGTTTATCTGAATTAATGTACTTAAATAACATCGCGTAAATGTAAAATACAATATTCCTTAAATTCAATAACAACATAAATGAGTATAACGGTTGTTTGCTTCACACCAGGTAAACAGGTAAACCGACACTCATAAAACAGGTAAACCGACGATGATTGGTTCCAGGAGATTTTATCGGTGCTTAAAATATTTTTGGCAATAGTATACTGTCCCGATCTGATATACACACAACGCACTGATGCCTCATGACCGTAGCTGCCTGCCTGGTCACTTATTCTAAATGAAAGTTCTTCATCAGTTCCAGATATAAGTTAAGCATATGGCATGCCACCATTTATAATAAAATACTGCAGCCACATAAATTTGTATATTCTAGTAGACAGAACAGACAGTTATCTGAGAACCATTTCATCTATTCATCCGAAGATTTAAGAAATATAAATGAGAAAAATTACATGGCGATATCAGAAAAATGCATATAGTATTATAACGAAGCCTTAAAACTCTACTCTTGAAATTACCCTACAAAATATTATTTTCTTCCTCAGCTAACCGATTAAATT
This sequence comes from Mastigoproctus giganteus, assembly GCF_048544385.1. Lineage (NCBI taxonomy): Eukaryota > Metazoa > Arthropoda > Arachnida > Uropygi > Thelyphonidae > Mastigoproctus > Mastigoproctus giganteus. Next base: position 69,272,437 of record NC_143576.1, read on the forward strand.
CTTGACGGTAGACGTTCTCCAGTTAATTATCGATTACAGAACAGGTGCACATTCTCAGCATCCCACCGATGATGATGATATGGCTGTACTCATCGAATGGGGCCACCTGCGTGTTTGTTGGTTGTACCGCATTACAAATGACGTTATAGGATTCTGTAAATAAATGATTAAGTCACGGTTCTCTATAAAAATGAGTTTCTCGTATACAATTGAAACACTTGTCAATAAAGGCACAGAAGGGATATTAGAGCTACCATCTCAAAGACGTTAGATATTAAATATTCTTTTAATATCATAAAATCATTATAGACGAATTTTTGGTTCCTTTTTGTTTAATTTATTTCATTTTATTGTAATTATATTTAAATTTTATTTATTAGCTTATAATATTGAATATACAGTTGATATTATCGATAATGCTTTTCGAACTGCGTAATTTAATGATTAGCTGCAATACGGCCGTAATAAATAAATAAATATTATTTTTTTTTTTTTTTTCAGTAATAGGATGACCAGAGGAGTTGCAAAATTATTATAAACATGAGTAAAATGTTTCGGTTGAAATCTTTCTCAAGGGAGATGGGTGGGTGAGTTTCCATTTATCCAATACAAGGTGCATCTAAAATGAAACGAGAATCGTTCCTTACAAAAGCCTTACTGATGCGCGTGTCAACAACATTCATACCGTGCAATAACTTTTTTTTTCCTGTACAGGTCAGCTTTTGTTCATTTGCAATCGGTTAAGATTTGAATCAACTGTGCCTCTTTAAGTGAATTGATGTTTTAACTTTGCAGAAACGTTGGTGATGTTACGGAAAGTGTACGTTGATGAAACCATGAGTCGGTCATGTGTGTACAAATGGCACAAACAGCCAATCAACTTCAACGACAGACGAGAATGTTGAAAAAATTCGAGAGAACCTGCTCCGAGACCATTGGATGAGCATTCGACTAAACGCAGAACAGTTACACATTAACAACGAAACAGTAAGAATAATTTTTGACAAGAGCGGTTGGGCATGAGAAAAGTATGCGCGCGCGCGTGTCATTCCTCTGTCGGAGAGAGAGAGTTTTTAACGAAATACAAGACAACATTGGAGCACCCGCCTTATTCACCAGATCTGGAACCGTGCGACTTTTTTGTTCCCAAAAATTAAATTCACCTCAAGGGAAAACGTTATGAGGACTTAGAAGGTATTCAGAAGAACACGACACAAAAATTTAATAATAGAATAGAATATTTAATTGTAACGGGTATCTGGAAAATCTAGAACCATCCTCATCGATAGATTGGGAGGAAAGGACCAGTGGAATGAGCATCACGATCACCTGAACCCGCAGGACTTTGCATTTTGGGGATTCCTGAAAGTACAGGTGTATGCTTTGAAAATCCGAGATCTTCGTCATCTTAGGGGAGAGAGAGAGAGAGAGAGAGAGAGAGATTTTTTTTTTTTTTTTTTGATTTGGTAGTTGTTGGCGCATCGGCTTCTGTGGCCATATTGCACCTCCCAAGGTTTTTGCAGTACTTTGATCCAAGCCCGAGGCGAGAATCGAACCCGCGACCTTTGGGTTGCCGGGCAGGTACTTTACCCACTCGGCTAGCCCGGTCGGCCAGAGAGAGAGAGAGAGAGAGATATTCTAGACTTTTCGGACACCCTGTAGTATGAGCTAAATACAATTCATTTCGTCACTGCTTGGTGGTGCAAGGGGTTTACAATACGTATTTACACCCACATCCATACAGACATAAGTAATTCATACCTATTACATAATATCATATATAATTTATTATAATATAATATAAAATAATGATTATATTATGATCAAGGCGGTATCTTACGAGGACTTCCGCTGCTGTTTTAGATCCTGGAAATCACTCGGCTGGAGAGTATTTTGAAGGGGATAAACATTGTAACTGTTATATTTAAAATAATAAATGATTTTAAAAAGATCTCGTTTCTTTTAGCCCCACCTGTTATCTCAACTTCTTTCTGCCAATGTGGTAAAGATCTGAATCTTTTATACGTTACAATTAGAGTTATAAAATCAACACAGTCAAGAAATATGAATGTAATCCAACACTTATTACACCACGACAAAATTTTTAATAAATGTGAATCACGTTACAAACCCTATACCAGGTCTTCTTCATATATGCATTGAGTAAGAACAAGGAATACAAATTTGCTTTCTCAAAATGGAGTCAAAGGTCTAGTCCAGTTTTGGGCGTTCTCACAGCCTCTGGTTTTCCAACCCCCCAACATTCCATTGCCCCCTACTTAATCTTATTGTTGAAAACTCCATTCCATAGTTCCTTGTGTTTCTCTCCTTATTTCTCTTTTAAAAACAACCTGGATAAATTTCTAGATGTAAAAGGTTTCTTTTATTTTAATTGTTTCTAAGTCTCTTTTTCCTCCTAATACAAAGTTCTTGTCACGCAATATGCCTGGACCCAACCAGCGCGTGTTCTTCCAACTCAGTTTCTTTGGTCTTTCGTTTAGCCATTTGTTCGTTGCGTTCATCTATACGTG